>NC_061827.1:11824473-11834473 GCF_019202785.1 Penaeus chinensis | reverse complement strand
CACACACACACACAACACACACACACACAACACACACACACACACACACACACACAACACACACACACACACACACACACTCATAACACACATGACACACACACACACTCACACACACACACACTCACACACACACACACTCACACACACACACACACTCATAACACACATGACACACACACACACACTCACACACACACACACTCACACACACACACACTCACACACACACACACTCACACACACACACACACTCATAACACACATGACACACACACACACACACACACTCACACACACACACACACACCACACACACACACACTCACACACACACACACTCACACACACACACACTCACACACACACACACACTCACACACACACACACTCACACACACACACACCACACACACACACACGCACACACACACATAGCACACACACATACACATAACACACACACACACACACACACACACACACACACACACACACACACACACACACACACACACACACACACAACACACACACACACACACTCATAACACACATGACACACACACACGTACAACAAAAACGCTAACCCTTCCTACACACGCACACTGAAGTCAAACGCACAGAAAAATAGAAACTCAAACAGCTGTGCGCAGTCACGTATACAGACACACATGCACAGATCGGACATGAACACCGGATATGCAACAATGCAAACTCGGCTTTGCAAGATCATCATCTGGCGTTCAAATGCCACTCGATGAGGCCTTTGGTGACACGTGTGGGAAGGGGTGGGGGGTGGGGGGTGGGGGGAGGGAGAGGGGGAGGGGGAGGGGGAGGGGGAGGGAGACGTCTATGAAAAGGGACAGGTCCAGGGGGATAGATGGATAGCGAGATAGATAGACAGGGTGAGGGAGAGAGAGAGAGAGAGACGGATAATTAGACAGATAAATAGACAAAGTGAAAAGCCACTGTAAAGTGGAAACAAACAGGGAAAGGAGAACGATAGAGAGACAGAGAGAGGAGAGGAGAAAGAGAGAGAGAGAGAGAGAGGAGAGGAGAGAGAGAGAGAAGAGAGAGAGAGAGAGAGAGGGAGGGAGGGAGGGAGGGAGGGAGGGAGGGAGGGAGGGAAGGGAGGAGAGAGAGAGAGGAGAGAGGAGAGAGAGAGAGAGAAAGAGACAGAGACAGAGAAAGAGAAAGAGACAGAGACAGAGAAAGAGAAAGAGACAGAGACAGAGAAAGAGAAAGAGACAGAGACAGAGAAAGAGAAAGAGACAGAGACAGAGAAAGAGAAAGAGAGAGAGAGAAAGAGACAGAGACAGAGAAAGAGAAAGAGACAGAGACAGAGAAAGAGAAAGAGACAGAGACAGAGAAAGAGAAAGAGAGAGAGAGAAAGAGACAGAGACAGAGAAAGAGAAAGAGACAGAGACAGAGAAAGAGAAAGAGACAGAGACAGAGAAAGAGAAAGAGACAGAGACAGAGAAAGAGAAAGAGACAGAGACAGAGAAAGAGAAAGAGACAGAGACAGAGAAAGAGAAAGAGAGACAGAGAAAGAGAGAGAGAGAGAAAGAGAGAGAGAGAGAGAAGAGAGAGAGAGAGAGGGCAGACGGGCAGGGTCACATTCTATATCTCGGGGTCAGCAGAACGACCCTGAACTGACCTCGCAAACCCGGACCTTGACCACAGAGTGGATTTTTTCCCCTCAGGTCAGCAAGTCATGACCGGGTCGGAGTGCTGACGCTTCCTAATTCATTTCTTTTGTTTTGATGTTGACTGAATCTTCCTTGATCGTTTTTTTTTTTTTTTCTTTCTTTCTTTCAGCGCAATAACATTAAAGTCACGTGACTGTCGCGTGTGGCTCCATCTACACCTTTTATTTAGTCCGGCTTTCTCCCAGTTGCTCAGAGAGAAACAAAAAACAAAAAACAAATAGATGAGGAGGAGGGAAAGGGGGTGGGGGAAGGAAGCGGAGGAGGAGGGGAATAAGGTGGAGAAGGAAGAGGAGAAGGCAGAGGAGGAGAAGAAGGAGGGGGAATACGGTAGAGGAGGAAAAGGAGGAGGACGAGGAGGAGGGGGAAATAGGGTGAAGGAGGAGGAGTGGAGGAGGAGGATGGTGAAGGATGGTGAAGGAGGGTGAAGGAGTAGGAGGAGGAAGAGGAGGAGGAGGAGGAGGAGGAGGAGGAGGAGGAGGAAGGAGGAGGAAGGAGGAGGAAGGAGGAGGAGGAGAAGGCGGCGGCGGCGGCGGAGGAGGAGGAGAGGAGGAGAGGAGGAGAAGGCGAAAGAGGAGGGGAAGGAGGAGGAGGAGGGGGAAGGAGGAGAAGGAGGGGGAATGAGGAGGAGGAGGAGCAGGAGTTGGACATTTAAATGGAATATAGAAAGTCCAAGGTCTTTGCTGTGTTAAGAAAATGAGTCATTTGAAGTAGCTGGAGGGGGGGAAGTGCGTGAGGGAGCGCGAGTGGAAGAAAGGGTGAGATAGATCAGTAGAAAGAGAGGGAGGGTGGGAAGTGCGGAATGGGTGATGGAAAAGAGACAGAGAGAGAAAACAAGTTAAGTAAAGTGTATAAAAAAATATCCACATCTCTAAAGTTTCATTAAAAAGTAAAGAAAGAAAAGGAGAGAGAGAAAAACGATAAAGCCAATAATAATGATAATAATAATAATAATAATAATAATAATAATAATAATAATAATAATAGCAATAATAATAAGAACAATCCAAATATCATAAAATACAAACAATCACAAACACCAAAAGAAAAAATACAGCAGAAGAACCGGCTGCAAGTCGAGGCACAAAGCTAACTCCGCCCCTGCCATGTGTCGCCGAGGTGGACCTTGTGATCATGCCATGTGGGACTCTGCATACGCCCTCGACATGCAGGCTGAAGGAGGCTGTTGATCCGCGTCGGGATTCGGGTGTGTGGGAAGTCGAGGGTGTGGGTGAGGGTAAGGGTGAGGGAAAGGATGAGGGTAAGGGAGAGGACAGTGAGAGAAAGGATGGGGGTGAGGGAAAAGATGAGGGTGAAGACACAAAGAGGGTGTGGGTGAGGGTAAGGGTGAGGGAAAGGATGAGGGTGAGGGAGAGGACGGTGAGAGAAAGGATGGGGGTGAGGGAAAAGATGAGGGTGAAGACACAAAGAGGGAAAGGATGAGGGTGTGGGTGAGGGAAGAGATGAGGGTGAGGGAGAGGACAGTGAGGGGAAGGATGAGGGTGAGGGAAAGGATGAGGGTGAGGGTGAGGACTGAGTGAGGGAAAGGATGTGGGTTAGAGTGAGAGTGAGAGTGAGAGTAGAGGTGAGGGGGGGGGGGAATGGAGAACAATAAACAGAAGGGAGAGAGAAAAAGAGGAAGAAAAAAAAAATCGAACATTGGGAACGCATTAATTCATGATTAATTATCCCTCTAAAAGCATCCAGGTGCGCCACGGATCATTAAAACCAACTGCGACCTTCTTTTCTGCCTCTTTGTCCCCCAAACCAACGATTAACCACAAACCTAATGTAACACAAACTAACCTCATTACCATCCCCTAACTCCTCTCCTTCGACCTCTTGCAAACTTCCCCACCGAAGGCAGACCCCATTCCCTTTCCTTTGTCTTGAAGGAGAGGGGAAGAACCTCTTCAAGACATGGGCGTGGCCTTGGGTTCCGTCGTCGCCTCCTTCCCTATTGCGAGGGTTCGAACTCTCCCTACGAACTTTACGCCGTTGCTGCAACGAGACACCCATAAAACCGAAGGTCTCATCCCAAAGATATTTTACGACATTTTACGATATTTTTCTCCCAAAGAAACTGTACTTATTCTCTGAAAAAAGGCCTTAATCGCCATCCGAGTATAGATACACAGACCTTATAATCGCAAAAAAAAAGGCCCTAAATAGTTTAATCGCACGAATCCGCGGGGAGCCGTTGACTTAATTAGCGCCCATCTGATCTGACAAACCGGAGTTGAAAGCCGAGCTGAGCCGCCGATCTGACCGAAGAAAATACTAATTGTACACTTTTTCCCGAGGATTATCTGCTGCCTGGCGGACTCCACCCGCCGTTGACAAGATTTTTTGGTTCTTTTTGTCGGTCTGTTTCTCCTTTTTTTGAGACGGTGTAGCCCTGAACGACGCCCATATCGTGATCTCCGGCCGCCCACGGGACGCCCATGCGTGTGGCGTTGGTGATTTCGGGCCGCCCACGAGCGTCTCGAGACTTTTCTTGAAGGTGACCTGGCCTGAGGAGCTGCCATTGCTCTCGGCCGCCGCCTCCCTCCTCCCGACGCCGTGGCAAATCGTGCGGGAATTGAGCAGTGTCTGAGCTCTATTGTTACTCACCTTTTTAATCCTTAAGCTAAAGTCACGGAATTCAGGTGTGAGCTACATTCTACGAGAGAAGGAAAATGAAAGAACAGCATGCCTAGTTTCCTTTATTCTCACTTGCCACGCCCCTCTGGTTCATGTAGGACCTTCATGCAACTCATGTTTAGCCTATACGAAATGTGTCAACAATGTGTATTTTTTCAGCAAAACAGTTTGTATATATGGCAACAGAAGAAAAACTAGAATATGGCGACATTTCTAGGTACGAATAGTATAAAGGAAAAATCTATTTAATAATGTTTTTAGCCATACTCCGGACACTCCACAACAAAAGACAAAAATAAAAACCGTGAAATCTTCCGATGGAGAACAATAAACATGATCAACCACCTTCCACACAACACATTCTCTAACTCATTCATAACGCCAGTAACTCAGCAACATGATGTCATCAACGCCGTCCTATGTTTACAACACTTCGTCCTGCACTGTTTTGACTGTCTCGGACCCACGCTGGCGCCTCGACTACCAAACTAATATATCAACAGATGAATAAGAATAAAAATAAACAAAATTATACTTCATTTAAAAAACGATAAACATATATACACACAGACATATTCCTGATTTTCTTTTCTTTTTGTAAAAGAAGACATGTATAACCAAGATGCAATCAATCTGTTTTACGCTCTAATCAAGACAGATACTGACAAAGCATCTCCCACCTCGACACACTTCCTCGGATGTCCGTGGCTCGTCCTCGAGGAACAAAGGGAGCCGGAAGAGGGGCAGGAGCCAGCGACAGGTGACCTTGTCTGACTTAGGAAACCTGGTCATGTCCAAAGTCGCTGCTATATCGGGTAAGTGGTCAGTCGTGTTCATACTACATTGCGAGTCGTCACTGAGAGCCACCTGTCGCAGGCGAACAACACCCGTTTATGGTAACCTGTCCTTACACTGCACTAAATTATCGATCATGGTAAGAACTTCCCCGAATTCTTTTTCTTCGTGTGGCGTCGGGGGATGCTGACTACATTCCCGATATATCATTTAAAAAAGTGTTTAATAACTACAATCACGTTACGTAAATAATTACCATTAATCGTGTGAATCATTACCATTAATTACACGAGCTTCCAAATTCAGTTGCAATCAGACTCATCGCTCATTGCACCGCCCCTCGTCTCCCTCGACATCAAAACTCACAAATGCAGATCTTTGAGCACCGTCTTCCTCTAGTTACAGGGAGCGCGCGCACTTTGCCCATCTGCTGCCTGCGTATTCTTACCGGAGCGTAATCTTTTTTGCCTTTTTTGCCTTTTTTTCCCGTCTACGAAGAGGATTAGGAAGATGTAACTCCCAGACAAAGGAAGTCGGGCTTTTCCTTCAGCCACCTGCTCCTTGTACTTCCCGCGTCATCGTGTTGGATTAGCAGCTATGCGTGATTTCCAACGAGAAAGAAAGGAAGAATAAGAAAAATGAGAAAGAAAAGAAATCCTAGTTTACATATGCAAAATTCCCTAACAGAGAACGATTACTTTAAAACTACATTGGTAATGCCGCGCATATCCTAAGGAAAGTAAGAGAACATAATCAAAAGAACACGAAAGGAAAAGAAAAGAAAAAAAAAAACGAAAATCGCACAATGATAACAATTAAAACTTACAGACCCAGAGCAATCACCACCATTCAAATGAAATCAACAAATCCGCGTCTTCTGAACCACCATTTAGCAAGGAAGCGATATTCCCAAGGCGTAATAGCTGCCTCACGCCCCCCCCCCCACCCACTTCCCCCTCCCCTTCCCTCCCCCTCGTCATGTACCGGTCTCAAACGCCATTTATTTGATGCCGATCCATTTAGATGGGCGATTTTTTCTGACTATATACGGAGGCAATTACATTTTTCGTCTACAGCGGGCGGCCTTGTGTGTGTGGGAGAGGAGGTGGGAGGGGGGGGTGCTGAAGGGAGGTGGGGGGATGCTAAAGAGAGGGGAGGGGGGATGTTGAAGGGAAGGGGAGGGTTGGGGGATGTTAGGGGGGGAGGGGGGAGGGGTTCGGCAGCGATGGCGTTGTCCGAAGGTGATAATGGAGACTCAGATATCTTCTCCGATGGTGATGCTGATGGTGTTTGTGATGGTGAAGGAAACCTAACTTTTAATCTCAGTATCTTCACAATATATGTATTTAAGTTTACCATAATCTCATCTTAGTACACCACTAACGCGGACATTAGGACTTCATAAGAAAATGATAACAAAACAACTAAACACGTTGAGCTTACACCACGAACCAACAACAAAACAACAAACTAGCACAGTAAGATCTCATTAATATACAGTCAACACAGTAGGAATCATGATCACAACAATAGCATCCTGCAGCACAACGGAAAACGAAAACTCACCCGAAGAAACCTACTACAGCCGAGCAAAAAACGAAAATGCATTTGAAAACTCAACCGAAAATTAGCATGATTGATAAAGAGTGAATAAATGAATATTCGAAGCTAACGAAAGTACAGCTATAAAAGGCAGAAGAGAAAACATCACAAAACAAGACATAATCAAATAAAACGGACAAGAATCAACAATAACAACAAAAAAATTTACAAATCACAAAGATCGAACAGAGAAACAAAAACACAGACACACACAAAACACTCACGAACACAAACAACATGCGAATAGACAACAACTTAACCGAACGTAGTCGAAAGAAAATGAAAATAAAAAAGTCTCAAAAATGAAAATAAAAAAAACCCGGCACCGAAGACCTATCCCGCTCGGCGCCTACACACACACTCGTACCATTAATAAGAACCAGCCATGCATGTCGGTGCGTCAACTCGAAATAAACCGAAATAGAATCTTTTATTTTCCTATTGCCACGGCGCAAGACGACAAATAATTTTCTTAGATCATTCTGGCATAAAGATAAACGCATTTAAAGTATTGGGAGAAAGTAAATACCAAAAGAATTCCAAATTTCTATGCAATCTCCGAGCAAAATCACGCCATAGCAACGATTTTTACGGCACATAAAGATAACAAAGAACTAACTGACTGCACTCCCTTCCTACCTCAGCCCCGAGCACTCAAAGGGGAAGAGGAAGAGGCTTGGCAAGGGGAGATAAAGAGACAAAAAAGGGGAGATTTTAACGCCCACAAAGGGGAGGAGGGAAGGGGGGGTGGGGCATGGGTGGAGAAGGGGAGGTGATTGCAGAAGGAAGCTCCAAAAACGATCTTTAGGTTCAGGGTTTTCAAAGGTTTGAAACAGATGAACTATTTCGTGGAATTCCGATTTTCTGTCGAGGGTGATACTTGCTCGCAAACCATAGACAAAATCATTCTCTAGAGCCTTTTTTCTCTTTCTTTTACGAGATCGTGACCAACCTCATAAGAATAGTATGGGTGTGTATGTGTGTGTGTGTATATATATATATATATATATATATATATATACATATATATATATACATATATATATATATATATATACATATACACACATATATATACATACACACTTATATATACATATATACCCATATGTCTATATGTGTATGTATCTATATATATGTATATATATGTGTGAGTATATATATATATATATATATATATATATATGTGTATATATATAAGGATATATATATATATATATTAAAGAATAGCATGAACCTATAAAAAATAAGATCAGGCATCTTACATATTAGCAATAAAAAAGTGATCAGAATGTTTGAAAAGTCCTAACGGAAGGAATTCACCTTCGCCCGCGAGGGACCTGGATTCCTGAAGACGCCGTTTAATTCGATTGTGTCAATAGTCATCATTCTAAATCAAGTAATAATCAGATTTGTGGAAATGCTTTCTCTTACTTTCCCCTGAAAATAAAAATACATTTAACAGTGTGAGCAGAAATAACAACCCTCCGTAACGGTTAAGAAAAAAAAAAAAATCAATCAATAAACACGTAACTCTAATCAAGATGAAAACCTATCGCCTTAACAGTTCCATTTCCAACATTTCCTTGCTCCAAAACAAAAGAAAAAACCCCGATCTGCGTAACAGGAAACGTAATCCAGCATCACGACGAACACAACCCGGAGATAATGCGAGCCGGGAATATAATAACGGAACAAAGACGCTCGGCCGTCCACTACACGACCCGGAGATTATAGAAGAAGACCGCCAGACCCCGGACATGACTTGTTATCATGAACGATAAATATTTAGTGTGTTGACTTCACGGTCGTGTTCACCATCAACAGCCCATGACATGCGCTACATGGCATTTGCTGGTCAGCTTCACGCATTCTCGACTTCCTTTATTATATTCCGTTTGCTGACAGGTTTTCTTTCATAAGGATACATTTTTGGCGTTTCTCAATTATGATACAGCGACTAAAGAATATTGTGTTCATTTGTAACTAATATGTAAAGCTTCATAATTTATTGGTGGTATTTTTTTCTACGTGCGCAAATATCAACATAAAGAATATATATAATCGTTCAGACTTCTACATAAGAGAGTATAGTGCTGATTTCTTCAACAGCTCACAAGATAAATATACACTCGTCCATCACGTTTCACCCTCATGCTTCCAGTTACATTCATTCAAGCACGCACACGCCCCGCACAAGCACACGCTCATGAACACACACACGCAACTGTAATTTCACCAGTTACACATGAAGAAAAAAAAAATATTTAGACACGAGACCAGCGTCCATGCAACGCTTCTTTCCCTCGAATCCCTCTTCCCCCTTCTCACCCACTTTCCCTCCTCCTTCCCTCCATCTCTTCCCCCTTCTCACCCTCTTTCCCTCCTCCTCACCTCCATCTCTTCCCCCTTCTCACCCTCTTTCCCTCCTCCTTCCCTCCATCTCTCCCCCCTTCTCACCCTCTTTCCCTCCTCCTTCCCTCCATCTCTTCCCCCTTCTCACCCTCTTTCCTCCTCCTTCCTTCCATCTCTTCCTCCTTCTCACCCTCTTTCCCTCCTCCTCCCTTCACCCTAGCACCACCATCCCCCGTCCCGTCACCCTCCCTCCCCTCCTCCCCTAACCTGGACACCGACGACCACGAACTCCCAGAAAGTTAACCATACGTGTTCCTCCGCCCGGGTTCTCAGCTGGCGACAAAGGGTACAGGTTCAACAAACACTGACCAGTAACAGGGGATTCGTGACTTCCCCTTAATCCTTTTTCTTTTTTCTTTTTTTCTTCGTCTTCTACTTCTATTATTCTCGTCTGATTCTTCTGGTTCTTTCCTCTTTTTCCCCCCTTCCTTCCTCCTTTCTTGTTTGAGACACGAACAGGCCTGCTGGCGGTCGCTGATCTTGTAAATCATGACAAGTCGTTTTCGGGAGGGTTGGAGAATAGAGGGGTAGCAAGGGGTAGGGGAGGGAGAGGGAGAGGGAAGGGGGGAGGGGGAGGTGGCTAAAAGAGAGGCAGGTGTTCCTTCTATTCGCTATAGATGGGATAAGTCGTGCTATGTACTCGGAGGAAAATATCTTTCTTTGCTATTTCCACATCTATAAAGCAGGCATTATGACACACACACACACACATATATATATAATCAAAATAAATAAATCACCAAATACACATACAAACACACATACATATATATACATATATATAAATATACATATGCACACACACACACACACACACACACACACACACACACACA
>NC_061827.1:11806973-11809473 GCF_019202785.1 Penaeus chinensis | reverse complement strand
ATTTATTATTAATCTTAGCGTCATTTCATCTTTCGCATTTTCAGTTAGGTCAATTTTCTACACGAATTTACGACACGATTCCCTAAACACGACTGAGGCAAAATTCCACGGTCGAAAAGCGCGCACATTCCGAAATCCGTAATGTCTCCTAAATTTACTATGTAAAACTGCGTAAACAAAGGAGAGTGTCATGTAAGCACAGTGGCAAAAGCATATCAGATTAATATTTCTTTTGTTTGATATATGATTTATGTTTTCATATTACCATGTGCAATCACAGTAGTCACATAATACTGTGCTATGTCAAATATATGTAAAACTGTTATCATGATTGCCCACGCCAGAGCAGATAGCCAGTGCCATAAACCTAATTAAATGACACAAACACAGTAACGTGTACACAAATATGGAAATTAAAACAGCCACAGTAAGAAAATAATATAAATAGTAACGTTTCGAGCTATTCACGAGTTCCTCTTCACATGAATAATAAACCGAATAATAAATCCATTTCGGTTTATCACTCGTCTGAAGAGGAACTCGTGAAGAGTTCGAAACGCTACGATTTATATTCTTTTCTTACTGTGTCTGTTTTCCTTTTCAAACTTACTTAACTTAACTTAATTAACCTGCATCTGCATCTCACCCTCACACGTCCATGAACTACAATACTTACATTTTTCTTTCACTTTTCTTACATTCCTATCACTTTTCTGATCCGATCTCACCGTCTATTAGCTACTTATATATCTCTTCTTCATTTCCTCCTCTAACACCTATCAAATGTCTCCCAGCTCTCAGCTTCTCCTCCTGCCCATCGTTACGTCTCTAACAGCCATATAATTACCTCCACCTACCTTTTACCGGCCATAGGCTACCTAACTTCTTTAATTTACTTTACGAACGCCTATCCAATCACCCCTCCTCACCCCCTCACCCCCCTACCTCTCCCTTGAAGCTGTACCCGTTATCCCGTAGTAACAGCCGTAAGCCCCTATGCCTCACCTCTGACCTCCTGACCTCTCGCAACTTGTATCTCTCCCTTCCTCCACCCTCCTTCCTCCCTACCTCCACCCTCCTTCTTCCTTCCTCCCTCCCTCCCTACACCCTCCTCCCTTCTCCCTCCTTCCTCCCTCCCTCTCTCCCCCTTGCGCATACACACGTCATTCAACCCCCCCCCTCCCTCCCTTTTCCTCTCCTCGCCCGGTACCCCTTTCCCCTCTCCTCCTTGCCCCTATGCCCTCACCCCTGCCCCCATACCTTGTCATTTACCCCATTAAAGACCTGTTTTATGGGTGGGGGGAGGGAGGAGGAGGGGGTGGGGGGTCGTGTCAGGTGTCCGTTACCGGGATGCGATTGCCGAAGTTAATGCCTTCTTGCATATGCCTCCTTTTTGCACATCTTTTCATTTTTCCGGCAGTTGTTGTTAGTAAATCCATCGACGTTTTTTTCTTTTCTTTTCCCCTTTTTTTCTGTTTTTTTTTGTTTTTTTTTTGCTTCTATAGTGCCCGTTAGGAGACCCGGGTAATGGTGTTTCATCCGTCTGGCTGTTGTCGTTTTACTTAATATGCTTCGTGATGCAGGCTTGTAATTACGCAGAGAGAAAGTTGATGTGAAGAAGACTGTTCTTTCGATGACTTATATCCATAAGTCATCGAAAGCACAGTCTTCTTCACATCAACTGTTCTTTCGATGACTTATGGATGACCGTTTTTTTAAGACTTGATGATGACTGTTCTTTCGATGACTTGTGGATGATTGTTATTTCGATGATTTGATGATGACTGTTCTTTCGATGACTTGAAGATGACTGTTATTTCGATGAATTGTGGATGACTGGTCTCTTGATGACTTGAAAATGACTGGTCTTTCGATGACTTGAGGATGACTGTTCTTTCGATGACTTGAAAATGACTGGTCTTTCGATGACTTGAAAATGACTGGTCTTTCGATGACTTGAAAATGACTGGGCTTTCGATGACTTGAGGATGACTGTTCTTTCGATGACTTGAAAATGACTGGTCTTTCGATGACTTGAAAATGACTGGTCTTTCGATGACTTGAAAATGACTGGGCTTTCGATGACTTGAAAATGACTGGGCTTTCGATGACTTGAGGATGA
The DNA here is from genome assembly GCF_019202785.1 of Penaeus chinensis. Taxonomy (NCBI): domain Eukaryota; kingdom Metazoa; phylum Arthropoda; class Malacostraca; order Decapoda; family Penaeidae; genus Penaeus; species Penaeus chinensis. Next base: position 11,807,351 of record NC_061827.1, on the reverse strand, counting down.
CTGTTCTTTCGATGACTTGAAAATGACTGGTCTTTCGATGACTTGAAAATGACTGGTCTTTCGATGACTTGAAAATGACTGTTCTTTCGATGACTTGAAAATGACTGTTCTTTCGATGACTTGAAAATGACTGTTCTTTCGATGACTTAGGGATGACCGTTCTTTCGATGAATTATGGATGACCGTTCTTTCTATGACTTGAACTGACTGTTCTTTTGATGACTCATAAACCACACGTGGATTTAAAGGAATGCGTAACTTACATAATAGCTTACACTGAAACCAGCGTTCCTATGTATATATGTATGTATGTATGGGTGGTTTTTTTGGATAAACGGATGGATGCGAAGTGTAATAGAAGAGAAAGGTTGAAGAGAA
>NC_061827.1:11796973-11804473 GCF_019202785.1 Penaeus chinensis | reverse complement strand
TCCACTCGTGTCTCTCCTGAGTTGAACGTCCAGTCTGCGGGTAGACTTCCTCTTTCGCCAGGACGTGCGACCAGTCGTCTGGAAACAGGTGGATGACGTCTTCTGGGATCTATTGGATGATTTCTTCTGTGATTTATTGGAGAGCATTTGGGAGATGACTTGTTCCCATTCCATGCTTCGTCATCGTGTGAATTTTTTTTTTGCCGTCGGCGTTTTATTTATTGCATTCCATATCCCTCTTCATTTTTTCTTTGTTTTTTTTCCTTGTCACTCTCTCATTTTACAACCATTGTCTTCATTAAATTTTCGGTATCCTTACCCTACTCGATCACAGTTTCCCTCCCTTTTTTGCAAAAATGATCTCCAAATACGGCAAACTATGCATAAGTCATTTAGATCTGAAAATATCCAGAGAAAATACAATATTTCATCCAAACAAATTTTTACCACGCTAAGATCACATCTAAAACCACACGTTCCTAACGCCATCAGATACTAATGGACATTTTGCACGCTACGACCTCACTTGACCTTCCAGACATATGTCTTACCAGGCTTTCCACGAATTATTTGTTTAATTACTTTTCCAATAAGTTAACTTGACTTTTGACCTCACTATGCTAACTCACCTTCACCGGCCTTCAAACGTTGGACGATTCGTAACTAGGAAACTTACCTGTAAAGAACAAGAAAAACAAATATGAATTATTACCTGCATTTTGTAGAAATGTATTATTTTCGTTGAAAAAAATATCCAAAACAAGTATATGTATTTAATGAATCGAAAAAAAAACAAACAAATACCACTTTCTAAATGACATAATAAAGTGTTTGTAATAAAGTGTTGCTTTTGAAATGTGTCTATTCTTCGTCGGGTAATGTTTGTTTATAGCTGATGGCATTAACGTCGATTATGTGAATGTTGCAGAAAACGAAATGCAACATTCTTGATTTCTTTATCAATTGATTGATTTAGCAATGACATGGTTACTTGATCATAGTATCTTTTCTCTCCTTCTATTTCCCTCATACTCATTGTTTATCTTCACCCCCCCCCCCTTCTCTCTCTCTCTCTCTCTCTCTCTCTCTCTCTCTCTCTCTCTCTCTCTCTCTCTCTCTCTCTCTCTCTCTCTCTCTCTCTCCTCCCTCCCTCCCTCCCTCCCTCCCTCCCTCCCTCCCTCCCTCCCCCCTCCCTCTCCCTCTCCCTCTCCCTCTCCCTCTCCCTCTCCCTCTCCCTCTCCCTCTCTCTCTCTTCCCACCCTCCTTTTCTTTTTCTTTTTTCTCTTCCTATTTTTCCCCTCACTGTCTGTTTTTCTTTCCATCCCCCTTTTCACTCTCCTTCTCTCTCTTCCTGTATATGAGACAGATCTTCCCATGCCTCGTCCTTGTTCCTTTCCCGTTAACAGGTAATTAAAACTCACCCAGTTGGAACCCTCTCACCCCCCCCCCCCCTTCTCCCTCTCAAATCGATCCTTCCTCCTCAACCCCGTCACCCCCCTCCTACTCCCCCCTCAACCCTTTACCTCCTCCTATCCCCCTCCTTAAACTTCCCTAATCACCCTTCCCTCCCCTTACCCCCTACTTTTAACCCCCTTCCCCTCTCACTTCCTTTACCTCCTCCTGTTCCCCTCCTCTAACTCCCCTCACCCCCTTCTCATCCCCCTTACCTCCCCCAACCCCCTAGATTTAACTCCCCTCCCTCCTCACCCAACTTACTCCTACCTCACCTCCACCCCACACCCCCTCCTATTCCCCCCTATAACCCCCTTCCCCTCTCCCCCTTCCCCCATGACGAGGAGGGCAAAGACTGACCCGTTATCCAATATATCCGATTTGTCTCAGGCAGGAAATTGACCTTTGAACTCTCCTTTCTTGCCATAGCGTGCTTCCTCCCACCGCCCCTAGTGGACCATGAGAAGGAGAATTGAATCGTAAAGTAAAGGGAGTTATGCCATGTGTAAAAGGGTTTGGATTATGAGTAATAGGTTTGGGCCATGAGTAAAAGGGTTGGATAATGAGTAACGGGTTTGTACCGTGAGTAAAAAGGATTGCATCGTGAATAAGGGGTATGAGGCATTGAATAATAAGTAAGGGGTTTTGTACCCTGAGTGAAAGGGTTTGGATCATGAGAAGCAGTACCATTAAATTAAGGATGGAAGTGGATTTCATTAGATTGTGTGTGTGTGTGTGCGTGTGTGTGTGTGTGTGTGTATGTGTGTGTGTGTGTGTGTGTGTGTGTGTGTGTGTGTGTGTGTGTGTGTGTGTGTGTGTGTGTGTGCAGTAAGTATACATAAAAAGGGAGAGAGGAATATACAGATTCCCGGAAATTCTCGTGGGTACTCGCAAGTATGAACAAAACGTGGAACTTTTGAGCCTTGTGGAAACTAAACGCATCGCGAATAAATAATAACCAAACATCTGGCAAATGAAAAAAAAAAAAAAAAAAAAAAAAAGTAGATTTGTTTCTTTCTGAAAACAAGGAGGAAAGAAATATGTACGTCTTTTTTCCCGCGTCGTAAATTTCCCTCATCATTGGGAAACCGGAAAAAAGCAGTTTCTGCGGTACTTTCCCTCGCCCTCTCGTGGTCGAGCCTTCTGATTCATTATGCACACTCCTGAGACATTTTTTTGCGAGCCTTCTGACATAAGAGTCTTTAGCTATAAACATTTCTTTGTTTAGGCGCGTCATTAAAATGTTTTATAGCCATGAAACGCAAACAAGGATGTCCCTAGAGTCGTTGAGCTCCTTAAAAGGCATGGAATAAACGTCCCTATGGTTCAGGTTCGTCAGCTCTTTAGCCTAAGTTCTTTATAAATAACTTTTCCATTTCTAGAAGACAAACATTTAGAAATTTAAAAAAAGGTGATAATAACGATACCACAGAAGGCTTTTCCAATTTACTTAACCTAATAAATTCACACGCGAAATTAACACGAACCAGCCGGAACATCATAGGAATATTTACATAATCAGGTAAATAATCAGGAAAATGATTATCTAAATAACGTACAGTGCTCAGGCCATCCTCCAAACGAAAAGAAAGAACAAGAAGCAACAACAAGCAATACAAGGCCTCCCCCCCCAAAAAAAGAAAAAAAGGCTTACATTTTTTTCATATCTGCAAAAGAAGAGGATTAATTCCCCCTGATACCTCCCCCCCCCCACCTCCCCATCCTTCTCTATATCATCATCATTACTATTATCACCAATATAATAATAATAATAATGATAATAATAATAATGATAATGATGATAATAATAACAATAATAATAATAATAATTATTATTATTATTATTATTATTATTATTATTGTTATCATTATCAATATTATCATCTTTATCATTATCATCATCATTATCATAATAACAATAATAATAATCATCATCGTAATCATCATCACTACCAACATCATTATCTTAATAATAATAATAATAATAATAATAATAATAAAAATAATAACAATAATAATAATAATAATAATAACAATAATAATAACAATAATTGTAATAATAATAATATTATAATTATTATTATTATTATTATTATTATCTTCATTATTATTACTACTACTGCTACTGTTATCCCTAACATTATTATTAGGAATTTTACCCTTATCATCATTATCATTAATGTTCTTATCATTATTATCATAATCATTATCAATATAATTTTTAGTAGTAATAGTATTAGCATTATTACTATTATCATTATGGCTTCTTTTATTACTGATGTTATCATTAGCACTATTATCATTACTATTATTATCATCATGATCACCTTTATCATGATTGTTATTATTATCATATTCATAATAATTGTATATTTTCATAATAATAATAATAATAATAATAATAATAATAATAATAATAATAATAATAATAATAATATTAGTACTAATAAAAGTAATAATAATATTAATACTAATAAAAGTAATAATAATAATATTAATAACAACAACAACAATAGTAATAATAATAATAATGCTATTATTAATAGTATTATCATTATTATCAATATAACATCAACAACAACAACAATGATAATAATAATAGTAAATATAATAATAAAACGAATAATAACTATAATGATAAATTATGATAATGATAAAATATTAATAATAATAATGATAAAATAATGATAATAATAATAATAATAATAATGATGATGATAATAATAATAATAATAATAATAATAATAATAATAATAATAATAATAATAATAATAATAATAATAATAATAACAATAATAATAATAATAATAATAACAATAATAATATATATCCCCCAAAAGAGATCCATCACGAAAAATAAATACGACTGAAAATTAATTGACAAATACTGTCTAAAGAAAAAAAAAAGAAAAAAAACATGGCATCCCTAACTGTTAAAACCGAACCCGAGGCGATACAGCATCCAGGTGGGAAAAGATGCAAGTCATCCCATGCTCCCCCGTCTTTTCATCTCCTCTCGGCTTCACGGGTCACAGAGCATCCGTGACACCGCGGAATGACAGGTCACCGTAATGGGGTTTTGCGAATGTAAGTTATGGTGTGTGTGGGTAAGCTTCAAGATTTTTTTTTAATAACTTGTTAGAAGCGTTATTACTATCTTTTTTTTTTTTTTTTTTTTTTTTTTTGTTAGAGAAAAGGGGGAATGATGATGAACTTGTGAAGGACATACTAGCCTTAAAATTTTGCACTTTTAGGCCTTTTCATATTCAAAGTTTTCAGTTATCATAGCGATTAGACTATAATTGTTTTATGTATATGTGTTGAACATTATATTCAAGATAACTAATCAATTGCTAATATAAACCGCTTGCACGTAGCAACGCAGGCTATTATGCAGAATATGAAATGAAAACAACATATTTTCGGATTGTGACTTGGGAACTGAAACTGAAATTATTCCCTCTAGTATTATGTCTAAATCAAATGTCAGTTTCATAAAAAAATGTAAATAGAACTCAGATAACAAAATCTAGCAGAATACGCTACCTAGCAATTTCAGAGAAATATAAATAGCACCAGAGTGACCGTGCTAGCTAAAGGCATTTCTCACATGACAGCAGGATTATAACTTAAGATTCAGTAGACAGATAGCATAATGGATCAAACCGCTTGTAGAAAGTACAGGCCGGTAAAAAAAAGGGATATAGAAAAAAAAAAAAAAACTTTATTCGAGGAATGGGGCAAGGAGGGAGGGAGGATTCTAAGAAATTTAGAAGTTGACTTAAATATCAAGTAAAAAAGGATGGTTGGGGAAAACGAGAGAAGGAAATGAAAGGAAGAAAATGACGACTAATGGCAGAAAAGGAAACGGAGAAAAAGAAGAGAATAAGAGGGAAAAGGTAAGACGAATGGGACGAAATAAGATAAGGAGAATGAGATGAAAGAAAATAACGGGAGAGAGAGAGATAAGAAAGAAAGGAGAGTGAGAGGAAAGACGGAACAGACGACGAGGAAGAGAACGAAAGAAAAGATAGAGAAGAATGGGATGAGAATGTGAGGCAAGAAAGGAAAGGAGCAAATGAAGAATACGAGAGGAGAGAAGAGAAGAAAATAAGGAGAAAGGGAGAAAGGACTGCGCCCAGACGAACGCCGCCTCCGTATCGGCCAGCCCGCCATTCAGGAAGAGGAACATCCGTTAACAGAGGCCGTTAGAATACACCCAGAACGTCCATGTTTTGCTCCCATATAAAGTGCACGTCGATGGCTACGCCCGTATCAGATATGTCGACTCATTCTTTATCAGGTTGGCGTTTCATCACGGGCGTGGGCTTAACTTCACTTTCTCTAGCGCTCATGGGCGGCCTACCAGGTGCAGAAACGGGAACAGGTGTCTACGCTTGGCAGGTGCTACGTTCGCGAATGAACTGGAATCAAAATAATCTTTTTTTTCATTATATATAGTTATGAACAACTTACTGCAGAAATTGAAATCGCCTAGAAATTAAACATGTGTAAATGTTGCAAAGGTCACAGGGTGATGTTGCACGGTATATTTGCATCACTTATCACAATAGAGTAATTTAGAGTAATGATATGTTACTCTCAAGATTTTTTAAATCACAGTTATTCGAGTTTTTTTTCATGATTTTAAACTATATATAAATATACTTGACGATATGAAAATAATTGTAACAAATCTATGCATTCCGAAAAATCCCTTAAATGGGTCATGAATTTGCAAAATGTTGCAATTAAACCTCCTCTAAAGGTCTTCACATGTTGAAAAGGGAAGAGAATTTGCGATAAATTAATTCTTAATGGCAAAAATCTTTAGCGCACTCAAAAGTTTAACGTTACAAGAGGCCAGTGTTGTTTAGTATGCAATATCTGAGTGGTAAAAAATCAAAGTGAAATTTATTGCACACTTTCGACTTCGAAAAAGTACCCCCGAACAGACTTGACTTTAAGAAATTAGCGGAACTATTGTGAATCATGTCTGAGGTGAAATTAAAGAGACTGCATTAACGTAAATAATAACCATACTTCTTTATATGCTACTAATACCTCCATGACAAAAAATCTGGAAGAAATAGACAAAAAAAAACAAAAAAACGTCTATTTCACAACACGATCATTAGACCCTCCCACTTTGCAACTTCGCCCCTACCCAAACCCATCTACCCTCTTCCACCCACCACTACCCAACCCACCACTACCCCACCCACCCCCACCAGCACCCCACCCACCTCCACCAGTACCCCACCCACCCTCCCATCAACCCCTCTCACCACCCAACCACCTACCACAAATTCCCCGGAGCTTTGGAACAAGGAAAGGTAGGGGGGAGAGCCAGTGGGTGTTCTCCAGCGGTGCGGAACATACAACCCGGGTCCCTTACACGCCCACGGTCCTTATAGCACGCCCTCGCTCGCGGTAGGGGCGGGGTATGAAAGAGTCAAGGGAAAATAATACCCCTGGGCTAATACGACCACTGGGTACGGCGTGTAATGCTTCTTCTTTTTTGTAGTCACAGTCGTAATTGCTTGTTCCTTTGGATACGTGGCTGTGGTTACTTTCACCTCTTAATACGCCTGGATTCCTTTCGGCGTGGGAAAAAAAATTGTTGTGATGCTATTATTTTTTTTACTGCATTTACATCTGTATCGGTCATGTAGAAGGTCTGTGGTTTCTATTGCAACTTTCTGTATCTGCATAGATAGGCATTTGCATGTGTATATCGTACTGTTTAGGGCATCCGCACACACATACATTTGTTTTTCTTTCTTTCTTTCATTTTTTACACACACACATGTATATATTTTCTTTCTTTCTTTCGTTTATTCATTTTTTACATACACACCTATATATATTTATATTTATATATATATATATACATATATACACAAATAAATACACACATACGCACATACATTGTGTATACACACACACACACACACACACACACACACACACACACACACACACACACATACATACATACATATATATATATATATATATATATATATATATATATATATCCAGGCA
>NC_061827.1:11779473-11789473 GCF_019202785.1 Penaeus chinensis | reverse complement strand
GTGCAGAATCACAGCAAAACAAAACGAAATATTTTCTCAAATACATAATAAATTACATGCAATACTTTTAAAGCATTCAAGTTAAATGTCAACAAAAAAGCATTTAGATTATCCTAAAAGAACGGCTGTTTCATAGAACAGCTGCTCGTCCCAGCATCACGTGACCCCATGACGACCTCCCGTCACCAAAGAGTGACGTCACCACACATGCTCCTGTCGCCCGTCACTGTTGCACAGCTCATCATACTAGAATACTGAGTGCTGTACAGCTTGCATCAACTGCAACCGGTCTCCAAATATCAATTACTTACAATCAATCATCCCTCCCTCTCTCTCCTTCTCCTTCTTCTTTTTCTCTTTCTTCTTCTTCTTTTCCTTCTTTTTCTGCTTTTCCCTTTTTTTTTTTTTTCTAAAAATGATATATGCAAGAGGATTTATTATTGTTATTATTACTATCAGTGTTGTTACAATTGTTATCCTATCATTTTTGTTATAATTATTATAATCATCATTATTAATATTACTTTTTTCTTTTCATTATTACTCTTATTATCGTTATCATTATCATTATTATTATTATAATTTCCATTATCATTATCAGTATCAGTATCATTATTATTACTATTAGTAGTAGTAGTAGTAGTACGTTATCATTATCATTCCTATTACATTATCATTATTATTATCATGATCATTATAATTACCATCTATGTTGCTAACATATCACTGTTATTATCATTATTATCAAAAACTATATTTCATTGTTTCAATTGTTATCGCAGAAAAATATAACAAAACACTTATAAAAATATATGACTGAATAATATTCACTCATAGATTATTATTATTATTTTTTTTTTTATATCGTAAAAACTTTTAATCAACGTAATTAATAAAGTAAGCAGTTCATAATGAGGCCAAGAACTCCAGAAGCTGTATTGAGTCGGAGGGGAAAGTAACTTGCTGGTTACCCCAGTTACTATAGTTACTACAGTCACTACAGTCTACTCTCTGATACAAAATAGTCGTGATCTAAATAATTCATGGCCGAGCCTGACTGGGGGTTGAAACCGGTTTTACATTATTTAGAAGAGCGTAGAGGTATTTTAACAACAGAAGATATGTCTCAAGTATAGCACGTAACGGTTGTTTATGTAGAAAGCGTGGATTATTTTAGCGTACAGAAAGGTATCATGGTATAATGTTATCATTACTTTTGAATGCACTGAAGCTCGTTAGTCGTAATATCTGAAATATCTGTTTTGTTTTATATGAATTAAAAATAAGAAATGTTTGTTACAACAATTTAGTCTTTTAAAGACACCCTTTTAAGAATTAATTTGTCAGTATCATAACATTTACTAATAAATGTAATATACTTTTGATATGATCCGATAGCGTACAATAATTTCAATTTATGTCGAATAATGAACCTTAAACATCTAATCAACAAACACAAATCGCTTCTACTCACAGCTATAACGTTTCTGCTAACAACCGAATCCTCTGACGCGCTACTCACCACAACCAACACACGATTCCTTTGAATCAAAACAGAAAACGACGAACATGTCTCCAACAAGCGGACACGCAAAGAATTATGGGAGCGAAAGAAAACGTAATTGCATAAACTGACATAAAATCCACGGCTTTAACCCTTGTGGGAAATGGATGCATAATTATCATGGAATGTGATGTTTTTTGTTGGTCAAATTATTTAATCGCTTATGCACAGCCAAGCATCACATCCCCATACTTGGATATAGATGAATATATAGATATTTATATATCTAGGCCTATCTCTATATAGATATTGAGAGTTATGACATTACTACGGATATGACGATGCTGATAATAACAATGATACAAATAATGATATAAGCATTGTAGAAACAGTAAAACTAATAATAAAAAAATAATAATCATGATTATGATGATGGTAATGATGCTGCTGATGATGATGAAGATGGTGATGATGATTATTATTATCATTATTATTTTTTTTATTATTATCATTATTATTATTATTATTATTATTATTATTATTATTATTATTATTATTATTATTATTATTATTATTATTATTATTATTATTATTAGTGATGATGACAATGATAACAGAAGTAATAATAATGATAACAATAATAATAACAGTAACAATAACAAAAAAAAAATGATAATAATAACAATAATATTGGTAATATCACCATACAGGTATCACTCAGAAAACCAAGCAAAATCATCTCAAACACGTTCGACCCCTGGCAGAAAAACATGAAGCTCCAGGCATCATCACCGCTACTCTAATGATTATCATTAGCCAATCTCCAATCCCTCTGATCAGACCGAGTTAGTTCATTCAGAGAGAAAATGAAAAACGAATAAAACGAAATTATCCCAAATACTTACGCACCATGACAGGAAAACCATTATCATAATCATTATTATTGTATAATCTCTCATTTCTCTAATCAAACCCAACTCGTCCATTCAGAAAAAAATATCAAATACGAAAAAACGAACAAAAAAATCACACCAAACACTTTCGAACAATGACAGGAAAACGTAAAGCTCTAACCATCACCATTATTATAAGCATTATCATTATATAATCTCCAATTTCTCTAATCAGATCCACCTCGTTCATTTAGAATATAAATCAGATGCAAAGAAAACAAAATTATCCTAAACACTTCCGTGACATGACAGGAAAACACAAGGCAAATCACCACCGATATCATAGCTTCCATTACTACCTCATCTCTAATCTCTCTAATCAAACCCAGCTAGCTCATTCGGAAAATAAATCAAATGCGAGAGGCGAATCAACCACAGAACATAACAAAGTCATCCCCAAACACTTTCGAAATATGTCAGAAGGACCCAGAACTCCAAGCATATTTCACCATGATTATTATCATTATCTAATCTCTAACCAAATCTAACACGTTCCTCCAGAAAAAAAAAATCGACAACGAGAAAAGAACATTACAAAATCTTCCCAGTCACTTTCATACCCTGACGGAAACCCACGAGGCTCCAAGCACAACGGGCGGCCGAGGTCAGTCAGGGAACACCCACAGACTCGTCCCACTCGCTCGGCGTTAGGGAAGAATAATTGGCGGGCGGGACGCGAAGGCATAAGGGGTTTCATTTAATTGATATACAATGTCTTCATCAGTGTCACACAAATACATCAGCGTTTGTTAGTTTTAGGGTTTGGGAGCAGGAAGTAGGAATTATGAATGATATTGATTTGATATTTAGAAGGGAAGAAATAATTTCAGTGTTTGATAATTAAATGATTCTGGATTTTCATTTATCATTTCATGATACATTCGAGTCTTTTTATCCCTTAGATAATGCTTCATATAATAGATCCCTTTGACCTCACATGAGAGTCAATAAATATACACATTCAAGGGAGGAGCCCATAATATATGGACTCCGGAGGTCGTGTATGTGAAAGGGATCGAGGATGCGTGAAAGGGCTGTCACCGCAACCCTACAGGAGACGCTGCTAGAGCCAATCCCGTCGCTTATAGTTTACCCGTTTATCCATCATTTATTCGTCACGTAGATCAAAATCTCTCGGTTTTTTCCCTGTATCTTGAGGTGAAATGATGCCATGGCGAAGAATTTATGCTGTTTTTATTTGTTTTCATAAGGCATAAGGTTCAGGGGATAGATAGTGCGCACGGTTTTGGGCGGAGCGTCTTTGTTACCCGTTGATCCTCTTTGGCGGGGCGCGATAAGGTCGTGGATTCCAAGTCCGGTCAGAAAGGAGATAAGAACGCTCTTTTGTTGTGACTTTTATATTTTCTCCTTTTACGGTTATGTTATCTACAGCTATACCCTTTATATAGCAATATAAACGAATAAACTGATCATCATAATAACCAAACGACCTTTCTAGAAACAAAAGACTGGCTACGAAAGGCTGATATTATCGCAATATGTGTACAAGCGTCCCACCAGTGACGTCATCACCCTCTCATTACGCATGGTAAATTCTTATTTGAAATTCATTACAGGCGCCGCGTCATCTCAGGATAGAAAAGGAGCTACGTCGCCAGGTGTGGGACTCGACAGGTGCGTATACTGATAGATGTGAGTGGTGAGTGATGAGTATACAGGTAAAAATAAATGTTAATGGTGAGCATCAGGATGAGAGTGAGGATGAATGACAAGTATAGCGCTGATAATGAGTATGAGTGGTGAGTGAATCAGTAAGAGTGAAAGTGAGCAGTGAAAATAGCGCAGAGAGTGAGGGTGAGTAGTGAATACGAAGGTAAGAGTAAACGCAAGAGTGAGTAAAACGGGTAAGAGTAAAGGTAAGCAGTAAGAGCGAACGTGAGCGGTGAAAATAGCCCTAAGTGTGAGAGTGAATGCTAAGAATACCTGTAAGAGTGAGCGTGACTAGCAAGCACAACTTTTAGTCAATAAGAGTGACAGACAGTACTGAATGTAGCAAATAACAATGAACATGAGCGATAAACATACCGATAACTGGTAAAAACGAGACGATAAAAGATTGAGAGTGAAGGGCCACAAAGTCTAAGGGATGTGAAGAGAGCCCATTAGATCGATTTAAAGACACTTTCTATCCTGCAGGGAGATCGCCTTAGTGTGACCTTCAGAGGGTTTGTAGGGCACTGGATTAACTTTTTCTTTCATTCTTAGATTAAACAGCTACGTATGAGGAATAAAGAAGGAGGAGAAGAAGACGGAGGCGACGAAGAAGAAGAAAATTATAACAAATTACAACAACAACAATGACAATAATAATGATAATAATAATAATCATAATAATCATTATTGTCATTATGATAATAATATTATTATTATCATTATTACTATTATTATCATTATCATTATTATTATTGTTATTATTATTTTTATTATCATTACTGTTATTATTATTATTAACAGTAATAATAAGGGTAATTATGATAGTAAAAATAAAAACAATAACATTAATAACATTAATAATAATAATATTGATAATAATAATGATAATAATAATAATAATTATTATTATTATTATAATAATAATAATAATAATAACAACAACAACAACAATAAAAATAATAATATTAATAATAACAAATAATAATATAATTAATAACAAAAAGAAGTAGAAAAAAGACAGGAGAAAAGCAAAAAGCAAAACGAAGAAGAAAAGATAAAAGTCGATGGCGACGAACAGCAACAGGAAGAAGGAAAATAAAGAGGAAGAGCAAAAGAAGAAAAAGAAAAAAGACAAGGCCATGCATCACGAACGTTACCTTTTATTACCACATGATAATTACTCGGTATGAGGCTTATAACTCCTACATATTCCAAGGAGACTGATCGTCTTACGGCATACGGCGTGATTTTCGAGTATCTTACTACCTTATATTCTCATTGTATATAAGGCATAGGACGTCACGTGGCTTCCTGTCATTAGAGATTAGTAAAAGTAAGTGGTAGGGCTACGTGTAACTTTTGGACCATGTAGAATTAAAGATTCAGTCATATAAACGGTTATCATTTATTGCTTGATTGTTTAAGGACAATAGTCACGCTGCACAAAAAAAAAAAAAAAAAAAAAAAATCTAACTTTCAGTAATGTTCTCTGTTCCTAGAAATAAACACCCAAAATGGATTTACTATTATATTACTCTTTACTCAAAGGGGTTCTAATTCACTGATATAAGTTATCATATTACACTACTCAAAAATCTAATGAAGCACGTAGTCTATCAGAACATAAATAAATGAGGATCTTTTTTTTTATCAATTCAATAAAACGCACATATCAAGTCACATAAATTGCTACTCCTGACTAACACTGAACCGTTTAAGTAACGTGATTTCTTATAGCTATTAAATGGATAATTAAACAACTGTTATTATCAAGGACCGGGATATGCATCACCTAGAGGGATGGTTGATATAAAGAGTAACTTAAACTTAAGAGTGATTTAATTCCATAATTGTATTTCCAGTTTTGTAGTTATGTTCAGAGGGAAAATGTGCTGTGCAGTAAATATTTTTTTCTCAGTAATTTGTAGCGTATAATTTAGCACATATTTTCAATACATAATTTTCAACTCATTTAAGTGAAAATACCAATGGTGATAATAATAAAACATATAATTATTATCGATACCATTACTTTCCTCACCTCATTGTCAGTTACATTTAATTTCTTCGTTTTCGTGTTGCTAATTATCTATAATGCTAATTATTACATAATCTGCATTATAAATATTTTTTTCTCATGTATTCCTTTAACTAATATTGTGTTCTTCAAAGAGCATGGACGCTGTATTTCAAAACCCCATTCTAAATCGTTTTGACTTCCACTTTTAGACCACTGCCTTACATGGTACGTTTCAGGGACCTTATGGTCGTTCATGGCTAAACCTCTCTCTCTCTCTCTCTCTCTCTCTCTCTCTCTCTCTCTCTCTCTCTCTCTCTCTCTCTCTCTCTCTCTCTCTCTCTCTCTCTCTCTCTCTCTCTCATTTTGTGTATGAGTGCTCAATAACTTTTAACGGAATATGTTACTTTTGAAAGTAACATATTTCGCATTAGTAAGTAACAAAACAAAGAGCACACACATATAAATACATATACATATGTATAGATGTATACTTATACATATGTCTGTTTGTGTGTGTATATATACACATTTACACACACACACACGCACACACACACGCACACACACACACACACACACACACATACATATATATATATATATATTTACATATATACAAAAACGCACACACATTTATGTATGTATGTATGTGTGCATGTATGTATGTATGTGTGCATGTATGTATATATGTGAATATATATATATATATATATATATGTGTGTGTGTGTGTGTGTGTGTGTGTGTGTGTGTGTGTGTGTGTGTGTGTGTGTGTGTGCATAAATCTATGTATATATATATATATATATATATATATATATATATATGTGTGTGTGTATGTATGTATGTGTATATATGTGCGTGTGTGTGTGTGTGTCTCACACACACACATATATATAGAGAGAGAGAGTCAGAGATTCTTTGTAGCATTTTCGAAACCCGTAACACTTTGATACACTTTGATGCAAGTTTGTCCTTTACGTGCACATTATTAGAACCTGTTGAAACATCTTTTCGGTTTGTATTAGATTGTTTCTCCCCTGATACAGCTTGATACTCTCCGGCAAAACCTCAAGCGACATTCACTTTTCATATTAAGAACAATGTATGTAATAAGAAAAAAACATGTTTTCGCTGAGAAAATCTGAGAAATACATTTGAAAGTTTCCACAGTCTTGCGAAGCGAAGAGTGGTGTATATAAACAATGGAAGTTTGCAGAGCAGTCAGGTATTTTTTCTATATAATATGAAGCTCCCATAATTTTTTGCTTGTAATTGAAACTCATACCAGTATATTAAGTAATGTAATGATTTTTTTTTTTTTTTTTTGTTGATTTCTTGCCTCTCTGTATTTTAGTGCAGCTTTTGACACTGTTAATCAGAAAGATTTGCTTTTTAAGTTGCAGTCTGCTGGTGTAGGTGGTAAAGTTTTAAGTATTTTAACTTAATTTCCATCTGGTAGACAGCAGCATGTTCGTGTTGATGGTAGTTTTATCTCATATCCCCGTGTTTTCTGGGGTTCCTCTGGGAAGTGTTCTTGATCACTGGCTCTTCATTTCATATGTGGCCAGGCATTAGTAATAAAATATTGGCATGTGCTGATGATACTTCTCTCTTTGCTGATATTCCTCCTCCGGCAACCAGGCAAATGTCTGACACTCTCACTGAAGACCTGATGATAATTCAATCGTGGTGCTCCCGGTGGGGCATGAAATGAAATCCTACGAAGTCCAAGGATAGGATTGTGAGTCAGTCTAGAACGCAGTTGCTTCAGCATCCAAGTCTGCTGATTAATGGAGTCACTTCAGTGGATAATCTGAAGCTCTAATATGTAACCCTTGCTTCAAACCGTTGAACTGCAAATTAGGAAAATGGCCCGGCCAGTTTCATTTAACTTAACATTCGCAAGTGCAAGAAAAATTATGATGGCATTACTCGTTGGTGCGTCTTTTCTTTCATTTCGCCTCATTTTGAGTATTCTATGTGGCTATCTGCTTAATCGTTCTTTTAATTCCATAATTTAATTTCTCCTGTCTGACAGAAATATCGGGGCTCTTTCAGTCTTATACAAGATCGTAACCGATGATTCACATTAACCCGCAAGTTACAAGAAGTTCTATAACTCTCAATTCAATGTAATTTTATGCAAGTCGATCGTTTACACTCGGTCTTCTATATGCTTTTTTAATGCTATTTGTAGACTGGAATACATTACTATCAGAGGTTGTAACTTCTCCGACTCCTGATAAGTTTAAAAGATCAGCTAATATCGTTTTATAGGTAAATAACTGACGATGTTCTATCTTCTCTTTCATTCTTAGCTGCGTTTTGCCCTGCAGTGACATCTTTGTTGGTATAATTCTCTATTTTTTTCAGTGTGGCGCTTTATATAGCTTACTATAATAATACTGATAATAATAATAATAATAATAATAATATACACATACATACAGAAGTGCGTGTGTGTGTGTTTGTGTGCGCGCGTGCGCGTGCGTGTGCGTGTGCGCGTATGCACACTCTGCTCTGTGAATACGTATTATTCATAAAAATACAGTAACTAATGCCTCCAATTCTACATCCATTCGACGCAACAGTCGGTTCTTACAGATAATAGAGGCTGTAGATGATATATGAGCAATTAAGATTCACAATCTCTATTCCAGGTGATGCTTCCCTCGCACCGCCAGCCAAAGGTTACACGCCACCAAACCAAGGAAACGCTGGGACCCGTGTAAGCAGCGAACCACGACTCAACCTGGATATAAGATCGGTCAGAAGAGCGCCAAACCCGCTATTACGAGCGGAAGCTAAAGAATGCAAAGGTTAAAGCATTGTGCTTCTCTATATTGCTTCATCGAAAAAAAGAGTTATAAAAAACTAAATGTACGATCACTTGGATATTACACTGAGCGCGCGAGGGAGACCAAATTATCTTTTTGTTTTCGCTGATTGAGCAACGGAGCAAAAAAGCGCTACGGTGTTGGTCTTGACTGCATCCGCTCCTCAATCGATAATTATGAATATTGTATTCAGAATTCACGTGCACCTGGTACGATTTCATGTGTTTTAGTATTCATTTAAGAAAAAAATAACTATTTCCCGGAAGATCGAAAGATATGCTTGTGAAAAAGAGTGAGAGCCTTATTTGGTGACAGAAAAAAATCGTTTCCCGATACCAAAAAAGGTCAAGTCCTATTTTTCATACAAAATAAGGTCGCCCTTGAATTGCCCTGCATGTTTTAGCATAACTAAACACATCTTTCAAACGAACAATGTAAAACCTATTCTTTTGTTCTTGTTGGGCAAAGCTCATATTTAGTTTCAGCATAACATTGGGCTATTTTTATTAACATTTTGAATTTAAATTAATGTTTACCACTATGGGTATCAAGCCATATTGCTTTACGCTTTTGGGGGTCCACTGAGTGTGTTAATAATGGCTCATCTTCATAATTATTTCGCTCCTCTCAAAATACATTCTCCAATGGTTATGATACTGGAGCATTACGTAATGTGCGCTCAGGGTCAAATACTGCAAGAAGTGGGCGAGCCTCGAATGTTCCCCATAAATAGTTCATAACTAACCCCAAGTGTGCACTAATGGCATCTAGACACTTATGTGTTAATGACATGCATAATATTCTGCCTAATTATCGCCTCTCTTCTCTCCGTGTCTAGTTTACTTCAGGGTTTAACTGCTAATTGCATAGTAATTATCCTCAACCTGGCAATATGTACGTTGTCATTAAGCCTCCCTCTCTCCTCATCGCAATACCCTCTGATTATTCCAATTACCTTCTGCTAATTTCCCTCACTGTCTAATCGCATGGTTTGAACTCTTAAATCACTGC
>NC_061827.1:11764473-11771973 GCF_019202785.1 Penaeus chinensis | reverse complement strand
TCTCTCTCTCTCTCTCTCTCTCTCTCTCTCTCTCTCTCTCTCTCTCTCTTTCTCTCCCTCTCCCTCTCCCTCTCTCTCTCTCTCTCTCTCTCTCTCTCTCTCTCTCTCTCTCTCTCTCTCTCATTCTCTCTCTCTCTCTCTCTCTCTCTCTCTCTCTCTCTCTCTCTCTCTCTCTCTCTCTCTCTCCTCTCTCTCTCTCTCTCTCTCTCTCTCTCTCTCTCTCTCTCTCTCTCTCTCTCTCTCTCTCTCTCTCTCTCTCTCTCTCTCTCCCTCTCCCTCTCTCTCTCTCTCTCTCTCTCTCTCTCTCCCCCTCTCTTTTTCTCTCCCTCTCTCTCCCCCCCCCCCTCTCTCTCTCTCTCTCAATGAACAACGAAGAAAGAACTTGAAGGAGGACTGGAAAAATATAACAATAAAACGGAACGCTTGCAACAACAGCTTTTCCTCCACACATGAAATCCGGAACATTGCATTGGCTGAGCTCATCAACGCGTAGCACCTCTGCAATTGCACCCAACGCATCACGCCGTTCTCTCGCATCTACTTCCCACTCCACCTTCGTCCACTTTCTAACCACTACCACTCACCTATTCCCACTTTCAGTCCTACTAAACACGCACTCACCCACTCTCACATTCTGAACACACACGCTCTACCTCACCCACTCACTCACCCCATCTAACTCCAATACCCTCTCACCCACTCACCCACTCAACCCCCTCGCCCACTCTCACCCACTCCAGCCCCCTCGCCCACTCTCACCCTCTCACCCACTCAACCCCCTGGCCAATCTCGCCCTCTCACCCACTCCAGCCCCCTCGCCCACTCAACCCCCTCGCCCACTCTCACCCACTCAACCCCCTCGCCCACTCTCACTCACTCCAGCCCCCTCGCCCACTCTCACCTCTCACCCACTCAACCCCCTCGCCCACTCTCACCCACTCAACACCCTCGCCCACTCTCACCCTCTCACCCACTCAACCCCCTCTCGCCCACTCTCACCCTCTCACCTCTAGCACAATCTAACTTCAACAAACTCTCGGCCAATCCCCCTCCTCCATATTAACCAGCCATCCTCATCTGTCTCATCTTAACCCCCCCCCCCCATCCCCCCGACGCCCACTCTATCCCCACTCACTTCTCTATCACGGTCTACATAATCACGGGATGTATATTAGACTAATTATTCTTTCACCTGCTCTTTATTAGGCCTAGTCATGAGAAGTTACCCCCCTCCCCTGTTCATGCACGGCTCTCTCTCTCTCTCGTTCCCGTTTTCTTTCTTTCTTTCTTTATATATGTGTCTAATTGTTTTTTTTTTTTTTTTGTTCTAAATCTCTCTCTGTGTGTGTCTATCAGTTTATCTATCAAGATAACTATCTACCATGCCTCTCTCCTCTCTCTTCTGTGGGTATGTTTGTATCTTTATATCTTTCTGTCTTATAATAGCACTGCCTCTCTTGTAATAGAGCGTATACATTGTGTAGCTTTCTCTGCCCGTCTCCCGCAGCGTATGATTCTGCGTGGCGATGTGAGTGAAGACGGTAGCGTAGATTCACGTCTGCAATCTGTCTGATTATTTGTGATTCTTTATGATTCTCGTATGAAGGTTATGTCGAAAGTGGCTTTTTATGTATAAGCTACTTTGTGCTAAATATATTTAACATTTACCTGTTGCCGTAACAATAAAAGATCATTAGAGAGAGAGAGAGAGAGAGAGAGAGAGAGAGAGAGAGAGAGAGAGAGAGAGAGAGAGAGAGAGAGAGAGAGAGAGAGAGAGAGAGGGAAGGGGCCTTCATCTATCTATCTGTTAGTTTGTTTATTTATCTATTTGGGTATGTATCATACATACAAACGTGTGTGTGTGTGTGTGTGTGTGTGTGTGTGTGTGTGTGTGTGTGTGTGTGTGTGTGTGTGTGTGTGTGTGTCTGTGTGTGTGTCTGTGTGTGTGTGTGTGTGTGTGCGTGTGTGTGCGTACCGGCTTATTTGCAAACGAAATGTTTCACATGTGAATAAGTTAAAAACGATATCAGAGAGACAGAACACGAACTTAAATCATTTTTTCATCTTTAAGCAGCGGGAATCCTTACATAGAAACCTTCGCATATGATCTTTAATATAAAACAGTCAACATAAATATAAGACTGGGAGAGATATGTGATAGAAATGATAGATAGATAGATACATACTATCCATAGCGGGAGAGACGGAGGGAGGGAGGGAACGAGGGAAGAAGGGAAGGAGAGGAAAGAAGGAGAGAAGGAGAGAAGGGGAGAGAAAGAAGGAGAGAAGGAGAGAAGGGGAGAGAAAGAGAGAGAGAGAGAGAGAGAGAGAGAGAGAGAGAGAGAGAGAGAGAGAGAGAGAGAGAGAGAGAGAGAGAGAGAAAGAGAGAAAGAGAGAGAGAGAGAGAGAGAGAGAGAGAGAGAGAGAGAGAGGGAGAGGGAGAGGGAGAGGGAGAGGGAGAGGGAGAGGGAGAAAGAGAGAGAGAGAGAGAGAGAGAGAGAGAGAGAGAGAGAGAGAGAGGGAGGGAGAGAGAGAGAGAGAGAGAGAGAGAGAGAGAGAGAGAGAGAGAGAGAGAGAGAGAGCGAGAGAGAGAGAGAAATGCAATGAATGTACCTTATAACATCTCACTATTATGATCTCTAAATGTCATTACGACATTTGTTCTACCGACAATTAATCTGCTTCTATAAACACCGAAGTTGGTCTACATCTACAATAAAAAAAAAAAAAAAAAAAAAAAAAAAAAGCAGTCTCTAAATTCCTCTTTAAAAGGACAACATTTACATAATGTTAATGCTCCTTAAAAGCTTGTTTATCTCCTGTTTGTCTTGAACGAAATGCTACGACGAGACTTTATAAGGTCAGCTGGGCAGTAGCATAGCCAAGGTAAATTGAACCTGAAATATGCCGCATCATGCAAAATTCATGCGAACCTGACCCAAACACAGAGTAAATGAAATTAAGTAGGAATATATCGACTGTTGTTGCGAAACAGCATTCTTGTCGGGTCTTATATATTTAGGGGGTAGGTTACAAAACGATTTTTAAGTGACAGATGGATTTGTGTATATTTTTCAAAGCGATAGTATATCATGTATGGAATAAATGACTCATGCAAAAAAAAATCATGCAATTTGAAAAGATGGGTGTAGATGGATGCAAGAAGCATTCTGTGACAATCATGATTATATCATAGAGATAATGACAGATACACCAGCTAGACTATCGATAAATATTGTTGAAAATAATTACACCAATACACGTACACGTTTACAAATTATGACATTAATAAATACGCTAAATGTTCACACAAGATAAATCCCGCACATATTTTACGCATCTTTAATCACTTCAACGTAAATGTACCAAAACACACATCCACGTTTGTATATCTTCACGAGGTAAGACACGCGAAATTAGAAAATATATAAAGACAAACAGGCATTTATACAGTATTATAGATTACGCACGCAGTATATGCATCTCTAGCCGTATATATTATAGATTACGCACACAGTATATGCAGCTTCTAACCACAACACGAACAAAGAAACGTCATTTTGCGCACGAAAACACCAATCCGTGTTTGTATACCTTCACGAGGCAAGACCCGCCGCCCCGTGGGTTAACATTATCACGCTTGTCCGATTAACCTTCAGCTATGGATATCTAGCTCCTCCTCTCTCTTCCTTACGGGTAATCGATCAATCCTCAGCCACGGTTCAGTGAAGCTGCTTTCACGCCTCTACACGTGCTTTGTATAAACTGCGTGACGTGTGGTTACGGAAGTGTCGCTGGGAATTGACATCGAAGGATAGTCTGTGTGGTGAGAAATTGGCAATGATTTGAGATTCAGTAGTATTCCTTTTCTTTTCTTTCAACAGTTAAGCATTAGTTATCAGCCAGATTTGTCTACTTATCAATAAGTTCATTTTACTTATGCTATTAAGCTTGTAATCGTTATCAGTATAATTATTATTCTACTGACACATTTATGCTTACTATTGTATATATCATTTACAGATTCACCTTACGTCTTGAACACTCTCAAAACTTAATCATTGATGTTTTTTTTTTTTTTTTTTTTTTTTTTTTTTTTTTTTTTTTTTTTTTTTTTTTATCGCCGCAAGCATTGCTGTTATATTTATTTATTTTGTATTATTATTTTTAGCTGAAGGCAGAAATGAGTTTTCAGGAAGCAGTCGACTGGTGGGCGTGACAGGGTTAAGAATCAAAGAAGCGACCGTGAAGGGATGTCGATTTGGGCGTGGGAATAATTACTCAAGGGCGTGCAAGTATATGGGCGTGCATTTGATGCTTCGATAATTTACAAATTGCAAAACATTTATCAACAGTTACATACACAAACAAACAAACATTTAAACTTGTACCGAGGCTGACAATTGGACATACACAGCTGCAAGTGTGTATATAAATCATGAATAAATAAACGAACATACAGACAGATTAATACATAGACAGACAGATAGATAGATAGATATAGATAAAGAAATAGATAGATTTTAATCGCCTCGCTGCTTAAGTCAAGTCTCTAATGAACATCAAATCATCCAACATTAGGAGGCTTCCGAGATCGTCTTCCCACACTCTAATCCGCTTCATGGAAGAAAACGGGAATCTCTTCGCCTTAGGACGTGAGTTCGTTTCGTGCTTTTCACTATAACAATTTATGATTATGATAGAAACAACAGTAACACCATATGCAAAAACAACAACGATAATAAGAGAGGAAGTAATAATGATTACTATTCACGATATAATTTCTTTGAGATAAATGGATGTTGTTTATTTTTCTTTTCTTTTTGGGTCGATCACTATATAAACGTGTGTGTGTGTGTGTGTGTGTGTGTGTGTGTGTGTGTGTGTGTGTGTGTGTGTGTGTGTGTGTGTGTGTGTGTGTGTGTGTGTGTGTGTTCTCTCTCTACTTACCTATACGCACAGCAGCACCAGGCGCACATCTCCCCCCATGCCGGCAGAGGGTTAACCATGGTGGGTGGGTTGCCGCGCCCATATGTCTTCGCGCCCACAACACGGGGATGGGCGGCCGAAGGAGGGTGGGCGGGGTTGGATCAGGAGTAAGAAATATACTCACACTTCAATTTTTTTTTCTCGTGTTTTAGTGTCATTTTCCTTCAGTTTATCGTTCGAGACACGAAGTTTCATGTCGAAGGTCTTTCTATCGCATTTTCGCACTCGTTTTCGTTACGATAATAGTATTCCTTTTCTTCCTTTCCCTTACACAATCTCTTTTCCCCATAAAAATCAAATCGTACCGTTAACATACTTCATAATCCGTGAATTAATGGACATCTGAAACGCATCTGGGCATAAGGAAGGTTATTACGCGGACTCGTTGAACAGACGAAATACAAGGACTCCACTAAGCCAGCGATGAGCGTAGCGTTCAGAGGACTCGTTCATAAGAGGTGAATTAGCCCGAGAGCCAGCCGGAACTCGCAGGTACTAAGGAGCAACAACGGACTTCTTTAACTGTCTAATCTCCCCTTCTAATTCTTAGCCCCTTCACTCCCCTCCTTTTCTCTCTTTCTGTTCCTTCTTTCATTTGCCCCTTTCTCGCTTATAATCGTTCGTTCTTTCTGCTTTTCTGTCTTTTTCTCTCCCTTTCTTTTTCCTTCCTTCTTCCCCTTTTTCTTCCTTTTCTTCTTCACACTCCTTTCTTTCCCCGTTCTCCTTTTCCCTCCCTCTTCTTTCCCTGCTTTGTTCTCTCCTCTTCTCTCTTCTCTCTTTCCTCTTCTGTTCTCCCTATTTCCTTCCCCCTTTACGCCTTTCCCCTTTCCCAGTTTCATTATTTTTCCCAGTTCCCTCCTTTTACCAATTCTGTCTTGCACCCTACCATCCTTCCTCCTTTCTCCTGCTTCATCCTTCCTTCCTTTATATCCTAATTCCTTATTCTCCCTACCCCCCTTCGCCCCCCCCCCTCCCATCTTAAAGGAGCCTCAAAGCTAACGTATTCTACATTTTCCTAAAGGCCAAATTTTGATACTCGATATAGCGACATGCTAAGATGACTGTCATGAAAGCGCTAATGGAATGGAAATGTTAAGGCAAACACACACACACACACACACGCACGCACACGCACACGCACACGCACACGCACACGCACACGCGCACACACACACACACACACACACACACACACACACACACACACACATACATACACATACACATACACACACACACACACACACAACACATACACATACACACACACATACACACACACACACACACACACACACACACACACACACACACACACACACACACACACACACACACACACGTACACAAATGCTAACCCACAAACAAAAATAGTAAACACATATGTACACAATCAATCTTTTAAACGCAATCACCATACATTTTGTCCTTCCACTGTACAGATTTCACAAGCGCTAATATTTTTAAAATGATAAAAGCAAACAAAATACAAAAAAAAAAAAAAAACTAAAAAAACAAAAAAAATGCAACACCACTCTTGACAAAAGAAATATTTATGCAACCTTGCAGAGAAACGCCCATTTCGAGACAACGATCAAAAGGCCTGAATCCTGTTCAGTGAGCCTCCCTTGAACCTGACGTAATATACTTCAGTGTGTTCTGGGGTGAAACTGTACGATATAATTTGATATAATCTGATAAAAGTACGCGCAGATTAGGATGAAATATATACTGAATATCTCCCATCATTTTCAACGTTATTGTCATAATAATAATAATAATAATAATAATAATAATGAAAATAACAATAATAATAATGATACTGATACTGACGATAATGAAGATAATGATAATAACAATGATAAAAATAATAATGGTAGTAATAATAATAATAATAATTACCATTATCATTATGCTAATAATGGAAATGATGATCATGATTATGCTAATAATGATAATAATCTTTACTATCATCATCCTTATCATTATCTATTAGTACTATAATTATTATTATTATTATTGTTGTTGTTGTTATAATTACTATTATTATCATTATTATAATTATTATCATCATCATCATCATCATCATCATCATCATCATCATCATCATCATCATCATCATCATCATTACTACTGCTACTACTACTAATATCATCATTATCATTATTTTTTATCATTATCACTAAAATCATCACTATTATTATTATTGTTATCATTGTTACCCTCTCTATCATCTTTATCATCATCATTATTATTATCATCATCAGTACTATTATTATCATCTTCATTACTATTATCATTATCATCTAATCATCATTATTATTGTCACTATCGATAGTAGTATTATTATTACTATTATTACCATCGCCATTACTACTACTACTTCTATAATCATCTGTAGAGACATCTATATGAAATTAGACGGACACACACACACACACACACACACACACACACACACACACACACACACACACACACACACACACACACAACCTTTCACTCTGCTTA
>NC_061827.1:11753340-11758340 GCF_019202785.1 Penaeus chinensis | reverse complement strand
CTCCTCCCTCCCTCACCCTCCCTTTCTCTCATCCCTCCCTCTCCTTCCCTTTTACTCCTTCCTCCCTTTCTCTTGTTCTCTTTTATATAAAAAGACATAAAAGAAGCAGCAATGAACCAGATCCCTCACGCGCCTATCGATCACTTAATGATTACATTAACTTTATAATAGACTAGTCAAAAGAAGCGGGCAAGACAGTGCTATCTTTCACGTATGTCTGGATTAATGTTTGAAGATCAATAGGTCATTATTTCAGCTCAGGTAAAGTGCTTAATCGCCATTCTTTTCCGGTGAATTTAAATGTAAATTCAGTAAGTAAACAAAACAGGAGACCGAAAGGGCAGGTCCAGCTGGCCACGAGAGATGGGCAGGCGGCTTCGTGCTGTGGCCACCTGGGTTTTCGAGAGCCGTAATTTGAGGCTTGGCTTGGCTTGGCTTGACGTGACCAGCGGATGAAGAAACATTGGCTTTTTGTCCAGTTTTGTCGTTTCGCGAAAGATCTTTGTCTCTGTTGGTAATTCACCCTTTATCTCTCTCCGTTTTCTATGTCCCTTGTGTTTATTTCTGTTAATGTGCTGTCTCCGTTTTCTATTTTTAATTCATGCCTTTGTCTAAACTGAATCACATGAAATGGGAAAATATAAGAACGCCAGAAATAGTCCAGGAGAAGATGAAAGGAAAAAAGAAAAGACAAAACAGAAAACTGTACAAGATCATAAGAAAACTACGGAAGGAAAATGGTCGAAAAACGTGTCAGATGTCACGCAGTATCACCGAGGTTAAGCAAACAGTGCAGTAAGAGGCACCTTCACCCTCGCGGACCTCGCCGAGCGTTGCTTCACACGGCCAAGGTTACCGGGTGCCGATGCCAAGCCGGTGCCAGGGAGATCCGCAGCCGCTATGGAACGACTTTCCCGAGGTGATCGTCTCAATGTTTATGTATACGTCTTCATTGCTTGTTGGTGTTTGCCTTTTCCTTGTATCTTTCGTTTTCCATGTGCCAGGTTCTGTCTCTGTTTCCCTGTCTGTTTGTCTGTCTGCATATCTCTCTCTCTCTCTCTCTCTCTCTCTCTCTCTCTCTCTCTCTCTCTCTCTCTCTCTCTCTCTCTCTCTCTCTCTCTCTCTCTCTCTCTCCCATTCACACACGTTTTCTTTCACCGATCACATTCCAGCTGCCAACCCTCCTCCATACACACACACACACATTTCTCTTTCATTTCTCTCTCTCTATTGTAACCTCTTGTCATCAAAAATCAAAGCCAGAGAATTAGAGGAAATTCAATATCTTTCTTTTCAACTGTCGAAAACTGACATAGAGGTCCTGTGAGCAAACACAAAATGAAAAGCATGTGTGGTTTGATGAACAGAAAACGGAGTGTTTGGTGCGGGGCAGGGAAAGGGGTGAAGGCGTGGAGGGGTAGGGGGTACGGGAGGGTAGTTGTTTACATGCGGCAAAGGTGGGCGTCGAGGATAGGTGGGGGGGGGGGGAGAAAGGGAGGAAGGGAGGAAGGGAGGAAGGGAGGAGGAGGAGAGAGGGTACTGGGTCAATGTTAGGGTGGCGACCGTCTGGACAGTTTCTTCCCCTTCCCCTACCCCTACCTTCACTCCCCTTTCCCTCAGCCCGTACCCTTTCACCCTTCCGCCCTCACCCCTTCCTCCCTTCCCCCCTCACCCCTCCCTCCCTTCCCCCCTCACCCCTCCCTCCCTTCCCCCCTCACCCTTTCCCTACCCTTTAGGAGACAGCGTCTGCCCACACCTGATTTCACACCTTGTTGTTTTGCCCTTTCCTTCAGCTGTTGTTTTAAATTGATTTTTCCTCGTTTTTCTTTTTCTCTTTTTGCTGCTCGTGGTTTATGTTCATGTTGTTTTAAAAGGTCTTCATAGCAAAACGCGCACACACAGACACTCACACACACACACACACACACACACACACACACACACACACACACACACACATATATATATATATAATTTCTCTCCCTCTTTTTCTATACCGCAATTCCCTGGCTCCCTCTTTTTATCTTTCTCTTCCTGTCTTCCTTTCTGAATCAATTTCTTCTTCCTTTTTTCTCTCCCTTTCCTCTCTTCACCCCCCTCTCCCTCCCTCTTTCTTTATCATTCTCTCTTTCCTTCTCACCCTCTCTTCATTCCTCTTTCTAATGCCTCTCCTATCCCGTCTCTTTCTCTTTATTTTTTATATGTCTGCCTGTCTGTCTGTCTGTCTGTCTGTCTGTCTGTCTGTCTGTCTGTCTGTCTGTCTGTCTGTCTGTCTGTCTGTCTGTCTGTCTGTCGGCCTGCCTGCCTGCCTGCCTGCCTGCCTGCCTGCCTGCCTGCCTGCCTGCCTGCCTGTCTGTCTGTCTGTCTGTCTGTCTGTCTGTCTGTCTGTCTGTCTGCCTGCCTGCCTGCCTGCCTGCCTGCCTGTCCATTCGAGGTTCAAAAAACTAAACCAGAACCTCGCGGCGCACAATTCGCAACCAAGCTAAACAAACAAACAAACACAGAGCAAAGCACCAAAACAAAGAGACGAAATATCCGCTCCCAGCATCACCCGGAGCCCGGATGATGCGGGAGAGGAACCATTACGTGTTCAGAGAGGATGCTTTATTGCGTGCGTGTGCGTGCGTGCGTATATTGTGATGATAATATAAATCATAAAATTATCATAATGATAATATTACTACTAATTTTACAACTAATTCTGATAATACAACTAATAGTAATAATAATAATAACAATAATTCTATTGATAAGAATGATGATAACAATAATGATGATAAAAGAAAATAATAATGAAAATAATGAATATAATAATAACACCATTGATAAGGTAATGATAATAATAACAATTAACAACAGCAGAGCTTGCGCACCGTCCACTGTCTCTGTCCATTCATTCTCCTCTTCCCTCTATATAAATCACCCTTCTTTATCTACTTTGCATATCAATCTCGTGCATTTTGCAATTTGCATATTCATTTCAGGCACGTGGTCGCTGAGGCATGAAATCAGGGGGTGGGGTGGGGGTGGGGGGTGGGGGTACTAAGGGGGGGGGCAGGGAGGCCATGTTGGGGGGGGAGGGGGGAGGGGAGGGGAGGGGGGAGGGGAATAACTGGTCTAAGAGAAAGTATGGAAAGGAAATTATGTGAAAAGAGAGAAATGGAGAGGTGGATGAGAAGTAGGGGGGGGGGGAGGGAAGGAGAGAGGGAGAAGGGAGGGAAGGAGGATGGGCAAGGGGGAGAGTGTGAAGGAAAGAGATAAAGAGAAAAAGAGAGAGAGAGAGAGAGAAAGAGAGAGAGAGAGAGAGAGAGAGAGAGAGAGAGAGAGAGAGAGAGAGAGAGAGAGAGAGAGAGAGAGAGAGAGAGAGAGAGACAGCAAGAGAGAGAGAGAGAGAGAGAGAGAGAGAGAGAGAGAGAGAGAGAGAGAGAGAGAGAGAGAGAGAGAGAGAGAGAGAGATAGAGAGATAGAAAGAGAGAGATAGAGATAGAGATAGAGATAGAGATAGAGATAGAGAGAGAGAGAGATAGAGAGAGAGACAGAAAGAGAGAGAGAGAAAGAGAGAGAGAGAGACAGAAAGAGAGAGAGACAGAAAGACAGAGAACGAGTGAAAACAAAACAAAACAAAATAGAACGAAAGAGAGAACGAATACAGAAAAAAAAGCAAATAACCAAACCTAATATAAGGAGAAACAAGACACGCGGAGAAAGAGAGAGCCAGACAGACGGAGAGAGAAAGAGAGCGAGAGAAAGCGAAGGAAAGAGCGAGAACCCGACATCGCCTCCAGGGAGGGAGGGGGGGAAAGAGGGGAGGGGGAGGGGGGTGAAAGAGGAAGAGGGGGGAGTGGAAGGGGGGGGGAGAACAAGAGTGGATAAAGGGAGGGAAGGGGGGACGAAAGAATAAAAGGGGGAAGAGGAGGGGAGTGAAATAATAAAAGGGGGGAGAAAGGGGGATGGAAGAATAAAAGGGGGAAGAGGAAGGGTGGAGGAGGAAGAGGGGGAAGGGGGAAGGGGATGAAAGAATAGGAGATAAGAATAGGGGAAAGAGGAGGGATGGTCAGAAAGGGAAACAGGGGGAAAGAAGAAGGGGACGGGAGGGAGGGAGGGAGGGGAGGGGAGGGAAAGGGAGGGAAAAGAGGGTTGGGAGGGGATGGAAGGGACGGGAAGGGAGGGAAGGGGAAGAGGAGAGGAGAGGGGGAAGAGAAGGAAGAAAGAAAAGATGGAGGGAGAGGAGAGAAGGTGGGAAGGGAAGGGAGGGAAGTGAAGGGAAGGAAAGGGAGAGAAGAGGAGGGAAGGGAAGGGAGGGAAGTGAAGGGAAGGAAAGGGAGAGAAGAGGAGGGAAGGGGAGGGAAGGAAGAGGAGATGACCGGCGGCAAACAAGGAGGAGGGAGAGGAAAATACGTAGGAAAGGGAAAATTGCCTAACGTACGATAATTACTACTCCCCTCCCCCTTCCCCTCCCCACACACAGGCATGACCCCCTAGCAATGAACGTAATTAATAGCAATATCACTGGGAACGGGACCGCACAACCCCTGCCCCCCCCCCCCCCACTCTCCTAACACCATCCCTTACCTCCCTCCCCCCCTCTAACCTACCTGTCACAAGAAACCTCCATTGTCTTCCCCCCCCTCCCCCCCAAAAAAAAAAAAAATGAACGGGAAAGAAACAAAAGGAAATCCACACGAAAGCTAAGTCACAAGACAATAAAATTACACTTTACGAAATAAAATAACAAAAAACAAAAACAAAACAAAAAAAAGGCAGGTGGGTCGGTAAAGACAGTAATCCTTCCACTTATAAGGAAATATATATGTAATCCTTTTCAAAAGTAGAGAAAGTATTTTTTTTTTTAATTCATTATTTCGTAACAAAGACAATAATGCTAACAAGGATAACAGGGCAATCTTTATTAACAATTAACCTTAATATCGGCGTGTTAAAAGAAGTAGAACTTTTTCTTGCATAAAAATCGCCTACAATTGTTGCAAATGCATTGTCAC
>NC_061827.1:11740840-11743340 GCF_019202785.1 Penaeus chinensis | reverse complement strand
ACACACACACACACACACACACACACACACATACACACACACACACACACACACACACACACACACACACACACATATATA
The DNA here is from genome assembly GCF_019202785.1 of Penaeus chinensis. Lineage (NCBI taxonomy): Eukaryota > Metazoa > Arthropoda > Malacostraca > Decapoda > Penaeidae > Penaeus > Penaeus chinensis. The sequence goes on along the minus strand of NC_061827.1, from coordinate 11,743,259 downwards.
TATATATATATATATATATATATATATAAGACAAAACAATGAAATAAAAAACTGGAATAAAATGGTTGTGGGATAAAAGAAAAGTTTAAGGACTGACTTTTTCCTGTTTTTTTTATACTATTATACTATTCAGGTTGTTTTGTTTTATTTTTTTTTCGATATTGCTTTAAGATCTATTTGTATTGCTTTTTTTTATTTTGCTTTCCTTTTTCATTTTTCTTAATCGTATTCTTTAAATGCTTCTACTACCTCTTCTTGCATCTTCTTATTCCTTTTTCTTTCGTCTTCCCCATCCCCACCACACCCACACCCACCCCCACCCCACACCTACCCCACCCCTACCCCCACCCCTACCCCCACCGACCAAAGCGCTTCCCGACTTTCGCCCGAAACTCCGGGAGTCACTCGCGCCCCGAATTTCCAGCTCTGATCCAAAGCAGATGACGAACATTAGCGGTCGCCATTGCGGAGGGAGATTACGAGGAACGGCACGTGACAAGCATGCCAGTGGGTGTTGGGGTGCGTGGGGGGGTGTGTTGGGGTGCGTGGAGGGGGTGTTGGGGTGTGGGGTGTGTGTGGGGGGGGGGGGAGAGTTCGTCAGTCACCGCCGCCGTCGCCGAAGAGACAGCGAGCGCGGGGGAACAAGCGCCTCGGCCGAATTCCTTCTCGAAGGCTCTCGCGGAGGCTAAGCGCGTGTGACTCTAACCCAAATACGAAGGCGTCCGGATACATATGAACTTGTGTATGTGTATATATGTATATATGTATATATATATGTATATATGTATATATATGTATATATGTGTGTGTGTGTGTGTGTGTGTGTGTGTGTGTGTGTGTGTGTGTGTGTGTGTGTGTGTGTGCGCACATACACACACACACACACACACACACACACACACACACACACACACACACACACACACACACACACACACACACACATATATATATATATATATATATATATATATATAATACACACACACACACACACACACACACACATATATATATATATATATATATATATATATATATATAGAGAGAGAGAGAGAGAGAGAGAGAGAGAGAGAGAGAGAGAGAGAGAGAGAGAGAGAGAGAATGAAAGAGACAGAGCATATCAAAATCCCAAACGAAGCCCATACGTGAGCGAAACGAAGCCCCCCCCCCCCCCGCCCCCCTCCCTCACGCTGGGGCCAAAGCACGGGGGGGGAGAGGAAACCCCAGACGTCCGATCCTCCCCCCCCCGCGCTGACCCTCGGGCCGCGCGATCACACACCGAGGAGCAACAGAGTGAGTGCCTCGCCTGACCCTCCCCCCTCCCCCTCCCCCCTTCTGTCGCGGCCGCCTTAACAATGGCGATTCGGCTTGTCATGCTCTTCCTTCGCCCCCTTTCTACTTTTCTTCCTCTTTATCCTTCCTCTCTTTCTTCTTCTCCTCCTCCTCCTCCCTTTCTTCTTGTTCTCCTATCCTTCTTCCTTTTTATCCTTCCTATCTTTCTTCTCCTCCTCCTCTTCCTTTCTTCTTGTTCTCCTTCTTTTCCTTATTCTACCTCCTCTTCTTCGTCCTGTTTATCAACCTCCACCACCTCCTCCTTTTCCTCCTACTTCTCTTTTTCTCTCTCAACTTCTCCTCCTCTTCCTCCTCTTTCTTCTCTCTTCTTCTCTCTCTTCTTCTCTCCTCCTCTCCTTCCTCCTACTTCTCTCCTCTTCGCTTACTCCTTCTCCTTCTTCCTCTCTTCCTCCGTCTCCTCCACCTCATCCTCCTCTTCTTCCTCCTACTTCTCTCTTTTCTCTCTTCTTCTCCTCCTCTTCCTCCTATTTCTCTCCTTTTCTCTCTCTTCTCCTCCTCCTCTTCCTCCTATCTCTCTCTTTTCTCCTCCTCCTCTTCCTCCCATTTCTCTCTTTTTCACTCTCCTCCTCCTCCTCTTTCTCCTCCTCTTCCTCCCTCCTTCTCTTTCTCCTCTTGGTACTATATTTTACGTCTCAAATGTGTATATAACGCGAGGGGAGGGAGAGGGAAAGGGAGAGGGAGGGGAGGGGGAAAAGGGGAGGGGGAGAGGGAAAGGGAGGGGGGGGGGAAAGGGAGAGGGGGGGGGAAAGGGAGGGGGGGGGGAAAGGGAGAGGGGAAAAGGGGGGAGGGAGGGGGAGAGGGAAAGGGGGGAGAGGGAGAGGGAAAAAGGGGGAGAGGAGGGAGGGGGGAAGGAGGAAGGAGAGGGAAAGGGGAAAAGAGGAAAGAGAAAAGAGAGAGAGAGGGGAAGGAGGAAAAGAGGAGAGAGAGAGAAGAAAAGAGAGAGAAAAAAGAGAAGAAGAGGGGAGAGAGAGAGAGAGAGAAAAGAGAGAGAGGAGAGAGAGAAGGGGAGAGAGAGAAAAGAGGAGGGAGAGGGGAAGAAGGAGAGAGAGAAGAGGGGAGGAGA
>NC_061827.1:11718340-11725840 GCF_019202785.1 Penaeus chinensis | reverse complement strand
ACATAACAGAAACAAAAAAACACGAGAGGAATGAAGGTGCCCGCTTGACAGTAGCACCGGAGACTTCAATGCCTTTCCCGTCATGATCCTGCGCCGCCAAGGCTAACATGCAAATGAGGCCGTTTCTTCAGTATACGTACAATGGGCACGCACACACAAGCATGGGTGCGTGTGCGTGGACATTTTCGTATGTAGAAGTACTTGGCTGTGTGTGATGATAATAGTAATAATGATATAATCTTTATCATCACCATAGAAACAATGATCTTCATCATTATCATCGTTATTATTTTTGTCATAAGTATGATTATTACTATTACTATTATTTCTCATTATTATAATTATCATTATTACTATCATTAACATCATAATTATAATTATTTTTTCTATGACTGATGATTATTATCATCACTATCATTATTATTAACATTATTATTATTATCATTATTATTATCATTATAATCAATATTATCGCTATCATTATTATCATTCATTCTTATCATCGTTATTATCCTCACGAGCAATATAACAATAATGATATCAATAAGAATATAATCATCATCATAACAAAAGAACAACAAAACTGATACTATTATTAATAATAAAAAGAAAAAAAATGAAGAAAATAGATAACAAAAAATTCTCCTCTCCCCCCGACTCAAAATCTAAAATATATATATATATATATATAAATAAATAAATAAATAAATAAATAAATAAATGCAAGATGCTGTTGCTATGGAAACGCGACGAACACAATGCACTATTTTGCAACGTTAGACAACGAGACGTAACAACTATGTCGTAAGTTTTTTTTTCCGTGTAAAAAAAAAAAAAAAAAGCAAAGTTCAGGTTAGCATGGAAAGTTCAAAGTCTATCGATGTACCAAAAAAAATTATTGTTTTTTTACGAGTACTATGAGAAAAGTAAGTGAAGGTTGAACTTGTTATTATATTTCTTTCCTTTCTCTTCTCATGGTATATAACGCCATATTTTTTTTCCTTCTTGTCTTTCGCACCTTTTTCCCACGTTGTTTATATTTTGTTTTCTTATTTCCTTTCTTTTCTTTCTCTCCTTGTTTTCCTTTCCCTCTGTTGTTCACTATTATTGTCTTCACTCCCCTCGTTCCATCTCCCGTTTTCTTTTCTGTAGGTCAATTCCCGTTTTCTCTTTGCGTTTATTTCCATTTTCTTTTTTTTCTTTCATTTCAATTTTCTTTTCTTTGTGACCATTCCCATGTTCTTTTCTTTATGTCCTAAACCATTTTCTTTTCATTACATCTATTTCCATTTTTTTCTTTTTCTTTTTACGACCATTCCCATTTTTCTTCTTTCTTTTAAGTCCCCATCTTTTCTTAACGCCCTTTCATCCCTTCCATCTCTTTTAACCCATTCCAAACCCATTCTTCGTCCCCCATTTTCTATTCTCGAACTCCGCTCCCCATTTTCCTATCCTTTAAGCCCCTCGTTTTCTTCTCTCTCCCTTCCTTTCATTAAAAAAAAAAAAAAATTGTCCGCAAAACCCGTGTCAAAAGATGGTGAGAAATGGTGCGGTTTCTTGGAAGATGATAAGATGTCTTCTCGGAAGCTGGTATGCAGTGGGGGTGTCGAGAGGGGGGAGTGGGGGGAGTGGGGAGATAAGGGGGAAAGGGATGAGAGCTTTGTGCGTTACTAGGGAGGGAGGGAGAAGGCAGAGAGGGAGGGAGAAGGGAGGAAGGGAACGAAGGAGGAGGGAGAAGGGGGAGAGGGAGGGAAAAGGGACAGAGGGAGGGAGAAAGAAGAAAAGGAGGAGGGTGAAGGGGGAGAGGGAAGGAGAATGGATAGAGTGAGGAAGAAGGGAGAAAGGTAGGGAGAAGGAAGGAGAAGAGATCGTAGAAAAGAGAATGGAAGATAAACCGATAATGAACATCATACAACATTTGCCACAGCAGAAAGCGTAAAAGAAACAAAAGAAAAAGAACAAAACAATAACAGTAACGAATGACACCCACAGCAACAGCATCAGCAAAGCAACAGCGGTAATGATATCAGCAGTAATGACAGTAATAGAAAATGGTAATATAAGCAAATAACGAATAATCGTCCATAACAAAGACTTCCCCGCCTTCCTTGTGGCGACACCGGGCAATGGGCGGCCGGGGGGAAAGGTCAAAGGTCACGAGCAAAGATTTGTGGTGCGGTAGAAGGCGAAGGATGGAATAAAAGAGGAGGGGGAGGAAGAGGAGAAGGAGGAGGTGGATGAGGAGGAGGAAGAAGTTAAGGGGGACGGGGGAAGAGGAGGAGGAGGAGGAATAGAGGAGGAGGAGGAGGAGGAGGAGGAGGAGGAGGAGGAGGAGGAGGAGGAGGAGGAGGAGGAGGAGGAGGAGGAGGAGGAGGAGAAGAAGAAGAAGAAAAGAAAAAAGAAAAAGAAGAAGAAAAAGGAGTTGGAGGAAAAAGAAGAAGACGCAGCAGATATCAAATAAAGACAATTAAGACTGGAGAAAAGGAACAAAAAAAAAAAACAAAACAAAAAAACACGGATAAGAGGAAAATGAAGCCCCACGCCGCGAACGCCATAGATCACATCCAACTCCAAGCGCGTCTCCATAGTTCCAAGACGCGGAGGGAAAACCGGTCAAATGACGGAGGAAACTTTCTGAGAAGCTGGCGTGCACAATTGCAACACGGTAAGCTCCTTAGTGCAACGAAAGGACATACCAAGGAGCGTGTTAGGTCATTGTTGCGTCACCGTCACAGGCATACACAACCCGACGTGACAGAAGTTGCGTCACAGAAAACAAACTGGAGAAGAATGAAAGGGGGAGGAAGGAGAGAACGTGGAGGATGATTGGTGAAAGAGGGAATGGAAGAAAAAAGAGAAAGTGTGGGAAGAAGAGACGCGAGAAGGAGGGGAGAAGGGGAGGGAGGGGGTAAACAGGGGAGATACATGACGCAAGAAGAGAAGAATGCACAGACGAGAAAAGTGGTAGCGAAAGGGGAGAACAAGACGCAGACCGAGAAGCAAAAAGACGGTGTGAAGGAGAGACGAAGGAGTATAAAGAGGGGAAGAGGATAATATTTTGGGGAGAAAAAGAGAAGTGATACGGGGAAAAGAAGAAATAGAGTGAGAAAAAGAGAAAGAACAGTAAAGGGAATAAACTACTGAAGAAAAAAGAGAAAGAGAAATAATATAAGAAAGAGAAGAAAGAAAATAAAAAAGGAGAGGGATATAGAGAATGAGAAAGAGAAGAAGGAGGAGAAGGAGAAGGCGAAGGAGAAGGAGAAAGAGAACAAGAAAGAAGAAGAGAAGGGGAAGGAAACAGAGTAAGAAAAAGAGAAGAAGGAAAAAGAGAAGAAGAAGAAGGTGAAGGAGGAGAAAATGAGAAAGAAAGGAGGCGAGGAGAGGGTTGGGGGCAGATGGGTACAGTGCCCGGTGACTCAGCCATCCCACAAGATCTGGAAGTGAGGGGGCGGGACAAGGGAAGGGAAGGGGCGGGGCAAGGGAAGGGAAGGGAAGAGGAAAGGGGAGGGAAGGGAAGGGGCAAGGGAAGGGGCAAGGGAAGGGAAGGGGCAAGGAAAGGGAGGGGGCGGGGCAAAGGAAGGGAAGGGGCAAGGGAAGGGAAGGGAAGGGGCAAGGGAAGGGAAGGGTCAGGGCAAGGGAAGGGAAGGGGCGGGGCAAGGGAAGGGAAGTGAGGGGGCGGGACAAGGGAAGGGAAGGGGCGGGGCAAGGGAAGGGAAGGGAAGGGGCGAGGGGAGGGAAGGGAAGGGGCAAGGGAAGGGAAGGGAAGGAGCAAGGGAAGGGAAGGGAAGGGAAGGAGCAAGGGAAGGGAAGGCAAGGGAAGGGGCAAGGGAAGGGAAGGGGCGGGGCAAGGGGAGGGAGAGGGCGGGGCAAGGGGAGAGGATGAGAATAATGATGATAATGATGAAGATGATGATGATGATGAAGATGTTGATGTTGATGATGATGATGATGATGATGATGATGATGATGATGATGATGAAGATGAAGATGAAGATGAAGATGAAGATGAATGAAGATGAAGATGAAGATGAAGATGAAGATGAAGATGAAGATGAAGATGAAGATGAAGATGATGATGATGATGATGATGATGATGATGAGGATGATAATAATAATAATAACAATAATAATAATAATAATAATAATAATAATAATAATAATAATAATAATAACAACAACAACAACAACATAGCAAATAATAAAGTGAAAAAGAACAAAAAAAGGAAAAAAAAGAAGACGAAGAAGAAAGCAAAATCGAAAAAATAAGAATGAAAAAAAAAAATGAGATCATGAGAAAATAAGAAAAACGAGAAACGGCATAATAAAAAAAAAAAAAAGTGAGAGAAAGAAAGGAAGATTCGAACCTCCCGCGTCTTGACTCCCTAACTCGCTCACTTCCTCAGCTTTCCATCGAGGCGTCTCCACTTACAAGCACTTAAAACTTACAAACATGCCTCATCCATTTATTACGAAGTGTGAACTCTTTATTAACCACTCACTCAGTAATAGGATTTCACATATCTAAACTACATTCGTTTCGATTCAATGAACCTTCAGAAAAAAAAATATGATGCTTCAGTTTGAAGAGAGAATGCCATAATTCTAAGAAAAGGTAATGTGACGAAAGAGAGAGAGAATGCGACACAGAAGCATCACTTTTCCAACCAGGAATCTTCACCTTTAAAATATCCTTCAGTTGTTGGGGTGGCGGGCGCGTCCTGCCTCGGTTCTGCCAGGGATTTCCCCACGTCCTTATACTCTGATCTCTTGGCCACGGGTCGGCCTCCCCCCCCCCCTCTCTCTCTCTCTCTCTCTCTCTCTCTCTCTCTCTCTCTCTCTCTCTCTCTCTCTCTCTCTCTCTCTCTCTCTCTCTCTCTCTCTCTTTCCTTCTCCCTTTCTTCTCCTCGCCTTCTTCTACCTTTTTTTTTCCCCTTTTTTTGTGTTTTTGTTTTTTTCTTCCCTTTCCCGTTCCATTCTCCTCTCCCCTTTCATCCTCCTCCTCCCCCCTCCCCTACCATCCTGTGAGAGAGAGAGAGAGAGAGAGAGAGAGAGAGAGAGAGAGAGAGAGAGAGAGAGAGAGAGAGAGAGAGAGAGAGAGAGAGAGAGAGAGAGAGAGAGAGAGAAAGAGAGAGAGGGGGGGAGGGGCAGATGCAGAGGCGGAGGAAGGGAGGGCGAGAAACAGCGACAGAGAGGTGAAACGAAGCAACCTTGGCAACGCAAATGAGTCACTCGCCCGGCGTCACGCACGTGCCCCTGCCCGCGTGGCTATAGCCCCTGCCTGCACGCTCATGGCCCCCGATATTGTTGCAGGCCAGCTGTGTCCCCTGCAGCTGCAACGACAACAGCTGAACTCTTTGCAAAACGTTCAATAAACTTCTGGCGTATCACTGACCACGAATTACGGGGAAGGAAACGGATATATTGGATGAATCGACCCGTGCTGATGGCCAGGCAATCAGGGCGGGGCGGTCGCTGTCATAAAAAAAATTTATAAAATTCTATGACGTCACCTTCTCTACATGACTACGTTAAAGGTGAATAATGTACACTACATTTTAAAAAATGATAATTTCAAGATACGGAATATGTAATATGGAGGAATTAATAAAAGACAAAGAAGAAACAGAAAAAAAACATTACAAAAATATATCGACATAAAAAATATAGACTAACGAAAAATATAAATAGTCATCGAAGCAACTTTAACTGAAAACACACATATATTTCTGTGTGTGTATGTGTATATGCGGATATGTGTGTGTGTGTGTGTGTGTGTGTGTGTGTGTGTGTGTGTGTGTGTGTGTGTGTGTGTGTGTGTGTGTGTGTGTGTGTGTGTGTGTGTGTGTGTGTGTGCGCGCGTGTGCGTGCTTATAAGTACGTGTGCGTGTTCGAGTATCTTTTAGCATACCTAAACCCAAACGGGTACTAATCCAAAAGCAACTTAAACACCTCTTAACAAATAACTAAGCATCCAGGAGATCTGCGTTCCGAGATGAAGCTGAGGATGGCGAGGATGCTGAGAAGCACAGGAGGTCGCCCATTCCCGGCTGCACATGACCCAATCTCCCCTTTATGACGCTGCTTTATGTGCGAAGCCGTTAACACGAAACCATAAAACGTGTATTACATGCTGGTAGGAGAATACATCTAAGAGCCAAGTGCTGTGATAGGTGCTGAGGGAGGGTGGGAGGGAGGGTGGGAGGGAGGGAGGGAGGGAGGGAGGGAGGGAGGGAGGGAGGGAGGGAGGGAGGGAGGGAGGGAGGGAGGGAGGGAGGGAGAGGGAGGGAGGGAGGGAGGAAGAGAGTGGGGGGAAAATGTGGAGGTGGGGGTGAGAGGGAGGGAGGAAGGGAGGGAGAAGTAGAAGGCGAGGCTCATACCATGGAAAAGAGAAATGAAGATAAGAAAGCAGAGGAAGGGAATTGGAATATGAAAGGAAAGAGAGAGAGTGTGTGAACAAGAGAGAGAGAGAGAGAGAGAGAGAGAGAGAGAGAGAGAGAGAGAGAGAGAGAGAGAGAGAGAGAGAGAGAGAGAGAGAGAGAGAGAGAGAGAGAGGCGACGGAGGAACGAAAAACAGAACCGCTGAAGGGAAGGCGGTATTAAAAAAAAGAAAAAGAAAGACGATAACAGTAAGATAACAGAAAAAAAGCGGGAAGAAGGAAGGAAAAAGAAGAGACAAAGAGGCAGAGAAAGTGGGAAGAAAGGTAACAAGACTACCGAAAGGGAAAAACACAATACATGAAATGAAACGGTTCGCATAAAAATAAATAAATCAACAAGCGAATAAATAAAAGACTTGGAGGAGATATCTATTTTTTTCTTCTTTTTCATAACACCTTTCAGTGACGTAACAGATATTCCAGCAATGGGCGACTAGAAACTGCCTTCTCATACCGGCTCTCTTTCCCCCTCTCTCCTTCCGTTCTCCGTCCTTCCCCTCCCCCCCACCCCCCTCCCTCTCCTTCGTCACCTCACCTGCCTTCCTTCCCTCTATCCCTCCCATCCCCTATCCTCCTATCCTTCTATTCCCCCATCCCCCTTTCCTCCCCCACTTCCCCTCCTCCGTCATCCCCATCACCCCGCCGGCCCTTCACCTTCCTCCTCCCCTCCTGATGGGGAATGCACCGAGTCCTGCGCTGACCTTGCCTCCTTCCCAGGGACAGGAAAGGAATCTGGGTCGTGTGGAGGCGAGGCCCTTGACTCTTTCCTCCGTCTGGCACGGCGACATGGCTTGAAACGGACACGGGCTCATGCACACATGGTGGTGGTGATGATGATGGTGGTGATGATGGTGGTGATGGTGGTGGTGATGGTGGTGGTGGTGGTGGTGGTGGTGGTGGTGGTGGTGGTGATGGTGGTGGTGATGGTGATGGTGATGATGATGATGATGATGATGATGATGATGATGATGATGATGATGATGATGATGATAATGATAATGATAATGATAACTATAATGATAATGATAATAATAAGAAGACGAAGAAGAAGGAGAATAAGAAC
>NC_061827.1:11695840-11708340 GCF_019202785.1 Penaeus chinensis | reverse complement strand
AGAGAGAGAGAGAGAGTATGAGAGAGAGAAGAGGAGAGACGCAGAGAAGAGAGAGAGTGAGAGAGAGAGGGGAAAAAGGGGAGAGAGAGAGACAAATATATATATAAATAAATAAACTAATATATATATATATTATATATATATATAATGGGTGTGTGTGTGTGTGTGTGTGAGTGTGTGTGTGTGTTGTGTGTGTGTGTGTGTGTGTCTATGTATATATCATATCTATTATCTATCTATCTATATATAATATATATACATATTAGAGAAAAGCTGTGGACCAAAGATTTCAACAGCGAAGAGTCTAGAAAACAACAGACAGAGATCTTGAAACTGTAAAAGCCTCGTTAAAATGCCGATGTGTTGTAATCGTCTATTCATTTTGCGCCAGCAATCTCCCCCTATATCATATACAACACGTGTATTAACTCCAAGACTCACCACTTGAACTATCTTTAAAACGAGTTGTAAACTTCTTATCACCACCTTTTCATCCTATCTGTCTTTCCTGTGTTTCTTATCCATTACTCCGTTTTTTTTTTCCTTTCATAATTCATTTAATTATTTGTTTTTCCTGTTCTTTTTTAATTAATTCATTTCTCTCTATTACTCTACTAATCTTTCTGTCCCTTTTCTTCCGATTACCTTCTGTACTTTCGTAAGTGACGGGGGGGGAAATATTCACCAAGATAAAAGAACGTGAACTATTCTTTATTTATAGCGACGAAATATAAATTAATAAAACAAGAAATAATCAAAACTATGAAGTGGAGAATTTAGACAAAAAATGGGGAGTAACGGGCAATGTGGAAGGGTGGGGGGGCAGGGGGGAGAGGAAATGGCATAGAGACGAAAATATGGGTATACATATGTATTCACCACAACACTACTCTCCCCTACACACCCACACGTGTGTGTGTTGGTGGGGCTTCATATATAGACATATCTATTACATATATTTATTATATAGAAATAATTATATGTAACACTATAGATATAAATATTACCGTATATACATTTATATACTTGTTATATATATATACACATACAATTCTTACATTTATATACATAAATATACATTACATACACATACACGCGCGCACGCGCACACACACACACATATATATGTACATACATATCTATACATATACATATATATTTATATATATGTTTATACATAACCACAACACATACCACACACAAATGCAACACACACACACACACACACACACACAACACACTCACACACACAAACAACACCACACTCACCACGCAAACACATAACACACATCAACCACACACACCTTATGATACAATATAAATACTATATATGATTACACATATGAATTGCTTACATACAGTCATATATTTACATATATGTATATATATACTTTAAATATATATATTTGCATATATGTGTATATATATATTGTGGAGTTGGGCTGGGTGCGCGGCGTGTGATGTGTGTGTGTATGGTAAGAGGTAAAACATCTATCGTGTTGTTGATTACCCACTCAATGCACAAATCTAGTTTGTTCATTGTAGGTTTTTTTACCATATACACACACACACACACACACCACACACACACACACAACACACACACACACACAACACACCACACACACACACACACAACACAATAATATAAACATATATATATTACATTATGAATTGATTACACACAGTACCATATATTTACATATATTTGTAGTATATATACATATATTATATATTAAGCATATATGTATATTTTATTATTTATATATGTTATATGCGCGCGTGCGTGTGTGTGTGTGTATGTGTGTGTGTGTGGTGTCTGGTCAAGGTAAAAACACTCTATGTGTTGCTACCTCTCAATGCACAATTCTAGTTTGTTCATTGTAGTTTTTTTCAATACACACACACACACATCACACACACACTCACTAACACACACACACAACACACCCCACACACACACACACACACACACACACACACACACACAACACTACCACACTCACACACACACACCACACACACACATCATACAAACATACACACGACTCCATTACCACACTTACACACACTATTATATATATTATATATATTTAATATATTTCATATGTACTATATAGAAGACATATACTTACATACATATACACCAATAGATATTTTATGTATTTATAGGATTTATATGTATTATTTATATATGTTAGTAAAACCCACACACACACAAATACCGGTTATATTAATATATGTATATAATTTAATAGTCAAATATGCCTTTATATTCACATATCACACATAATACTTAATTTTAACACACATACATACAGCACACAGACACATACAACCGTGTAAGTGGCAAAACTTAAAGAGATAGAAATATACAGAGAGAGACAGCAAGACAAACCGATAGACATGGACAGAATATCAGTCACAGAAACAGACAAGCGAGAAAAGGCAAGAGCGAAAGAGAAGAAAGAGAGGAGGTTACGATGACGGCAGAGTATTCCGAGGTGGCACAGCGAGGTCGAAGGTCATGACCTCTCCCGCTAGAGCATTATGGGTAGGGAGGAGGAGGAGGAGGAGGAGGGGGAGGGCGGGTAAGAGGAAGGAACGGTTAATAGAACAGGGGAGCTGGAGGGGTGAGAAAAGATGGGAAGTGGAGGGGGGGGGGGGGGAGGAGGATGTGACAAGAGGCGAACATTAAAGAAATAATTATATTTTTTTTTTTATTACAACGTTGACTGATATCTAACAGTAATGTAAAGCCGAAAGAGGATGGTAAGAAAAGAGGAAGAAAGAGATTTAAAAAATATAAAAGTAGTACAAGAAAAAAACAAGATATAACGATCGCATCTCAGTGTTTTTTGCTTAACCACCCATGATTATAAATTATTTATTCAACACCATAAAAAAAAAACAATTTCCTTGTAAACCGTAAATATAAGAAGCGGGTTAAGGGGGGCTATATACAGGAATAGAGGGCATAGTATATACTATACAGATAATCTTAATAATTATAATGACTATTTCATAACAAAACAATAATAGAGGAAGGAAAGGAGAGGTATTTTGAATGTGAGATGACGCTTTTATCGAACAATCATGTCTTTCGCTATTATCTCTTCTCTCCTCTCTCTCGCTCTCTCTCTCTCTCTCCCTCTCTATATCTCTCTCTCTCTCTCTTCTCTCTCTCTCTCTCTTCTCTCTTCTCTCTTTCTCCTTCTCTCCCTCTCTCCCTCTCTCCCTTCTCCTCTCTCCCCCTCTCTCCCTCTCTCCCTCTTCTCTCTCCCTCCCTCCATCCCTCCTTCTCTCACTCCGCCCTCCTCCCCCTCCACCGCTCCCCTCCCCCTCCCCCTTCCCTCGTCTCTCTCCTGCTCTCTCTCTCTCTCTCTCTTCGCTCTCTACACACATACACACATACACACATACACACATACACACATACACACATACACACATACACACATACACACATACACACATACACACATACACACATACACACATACACACATACACACATACACACATACACACATACACACATACACACATACACACATACACACATACACACATACACACATACACACATACACACATACACACATACACACATACACACATACACACATACACACATACACACATACACACATACACACATACACACATACACACATACACACATACACACATACACACATACACACATACACACATACACACATACACACATACACACATACACACATACACACATACACACATACACACATACACACATACACACATACACACATACACACATACACACATACACACATACACACATACACACATACACACATACACACATACACACATACACACATACACACATACACACATACACACATACACACATACACACATACACACATACACACATACACACATACACACATACACACATACACACATACACACATACACACATACACACATACACACATACACACATACACACATACACACATACACACATACACACATACACACATACACACATACACACATACACACATACACACATACACACATACACACATACACACATACACACATACACACATACACACATACACACATACACACATACACACATACACACATACACACATACACACATACACACATACACACATACACACATACACACATACACACATACACACATACACACATACACACATACACACATACACACATACACACATACACACATACACACATACACACATACACACATACACACATACACACATACACACATACACACATACACACATACACACATACACACATACACACATACACACATACACACATACACACATACACACATACACACATACACACATACACACATACACACATACACACATACACACATACACACATACACACATACACACATACACACATACACACATACACACATACACACATACACACATACACACATACACACATACACACATACACACATACACACATACACACATACACACATACACACATACACACATACACACATACACACATACACACATACACACATACACACATACACACATACACACATACACACATACACACATACACACATACACACATACACACATACACACATACACACATACACACATACACACATACACACATACACACATACACACATACACACATACACACATACACACATACACACATACACACATACACACATACACACATACACACATACACACATACACACATACACACATACACACATACACACATACACACATACACACATACACACATACACACATACACACATACACACATACACACATACACACATACACACATACACACATACACACATACACACATACACACATACACACATACACACATACACACATACACACATACACACATACACACATACACACATACACACATACACACATACACACATACACACATACACACATACACACATACACACATACACACATACACACATACACACATACACACATACACACATACACACATACACACATACACACATACACACATACACACATACACACATACACACATACACACATACACACATACACACATACACACATACACACATACACACATACACACATACACACATACACACATACACACATACACACATACACACATACACACATACACACATACACACATACACACATACACACATACACACATACACACATACACACATACACACATACACACATACACACATACACACATACACACATACACACATACACATATACATACATACATACACACACATACACACATTATCTCTCTCTCTCTCTCTATATATATATATATATATATCTCACTGTTTACGTTCACGAATGCCTCTAAGGTATTATTGGGTATGTCGAGAGTTTTTTATCCCTCCCTGTACTGGAACCACGTGGATAGGCCCAAGGAGTCAGTATGCCCTGAGTAGGCCTACCTCCTCCAGCTGCTTTCGTCAACATGTCTCACAATGACGAACCTCAGCCTTTATTGATCTATTGTTCCATCTCAAGGTCTTGCTCTGACACTATTGATTCTTCTGTTCATTTTTGTTTGATGCGTTGATTCTACGTCCTTTTCATGTTTGTATTAAGATCGTTCGACGCATGAGGGTGTGTACAGATGTATGGGCGCATCTGTGTGACTGAATGGTGAATTGCCATACACATAAACACGCATATAGATAGACGCATGCACACAAACACATACACAAAATCATTTATACAACATAAATAAATAAAGACACACATATATATAAGAGATTGATAATCAAGTTCTAGTAAACATGAATGCAAATACCAACTTCACAAACTTCTTTCTTACGAATATAATTTCCTTCCTTTCTCTTTAACCTTAATAAGTTTTTAAAAGACAGATGCCTGACTTCCCTGCCAGTAATCTGCCAATCACGATCTTAAAGCGATTGATAAGCAAGCGAATGATACGTAATGGCCAATAAAAGTATCGATTTTTTGCTCTATATCATTGAGTGGTAAAATGAATCTGAACCACGAAGCAATTTCAATAACCTTTATCGTTTGGTTCGGTTATTTGGGTAAGTTCAAATATAAGTTCATTTCTTCTTATCTCTCTCTCATTCCCTTCTCTTCTTTTCTCTTCTTTTCCAGACGTCGTTTTAAACCCCGAATTCCACACATGGAAGATGTCAAGGTTTATTCCTCCTCCGCTGGGAAAGAAAGCTGCTTTCGGAAATAAATATATTAAAAAGAGAGAGAGAAAACTGCTGCAAATGCTAACAACCACGAATTACTGGGAATTTTCTCACGCACAGGAGACGCAGGCTATAATTAAGCAAATGACAAACACGTTATCTTCATTGTATTCATATACAAAGAGTAAATAACTATATGAAATTACTTTTCCCTTTAACATTTTGAAAGCAGAAGACCCTATTTTCATCAATAAAGAGATTTCCATAAACTGCTCGTTATTTACAAACAATAATATGTTTACAAATACTTTTATGCTATTTAACCGCACTTTGTCTTACATAGTCCGCTGTATTATCTATAAACTGTGAATACATCTGCATAGAATTACACGCTGGCCACACCCAACAATTACCGCAAACGCATTTGAACAAGTCTGTCCCGATTCTATGGTCAGTTTTCTATGTTAGGAAACGAAAACAAAGTGACCACCATCCATCACCTTTGTCAAAGACCATTACCATCTCATCTACTAGCTGAGGAGAACCACCCACAGCCCATTACGAAATTTGCAAGCTGGTCGCGTACGGCTTTGAAAACCGTTTCTTGTTCATGGGATAAACACACTAAGCGCCACCTTCTGGTCAATAACACATTCGCCGGTCGAAAAACAGGGACGAAGAGAAAAGAAAAGAAAGAAAGGAAACACATCACTTTTTTTCCAATGAACGACTTGCAACCAACCGTCTCTATCAGACATGGCGCGTTGTATGACACTAATCAAAATAATCGCTTGTTTTCCCCGACATAAATACAGAACTTGTGGTTTCCTGTTGACGAGAGTGTTATGCTGATGGTCAATCAGCCTCAGTGCTGACACACGTACACAAACTGGCCGTGTTTTCTTGAGACGCAAAATGGTGTGAGTTAGGCCTATAAAATTTCTGCTTTCACTAGTCTCGTTATATCTCTTTTTTCTGATTGAGTTATTTAAACATTTTTGTAATAACTCTATAGGCGAATTTAAAACTTATTCTTCCTCACCTCAAAACTCATCTGTTGATAATTGAAAATCAGCCTCAACTGCAAAATCGCTTCAGTCAATCATCCAAGAGGAAAACTGAAACCACAGATAATGTAATCATAATTTCACGATGAATTAGCGGATCGAAAACCGAAAACCGCCCTATTGACCTTTCACAGGAAATCAATCTACCGGTGTTAAATTATCCCTACTATCTGCCTACGTTTAACTTTGACGAACAATGAACTTTATCATAAAGGCTTGCCGAAAGCTAATCACGAGCACTTTATAGTGTATCCATTTTCAAAGTTTTTCTCACACGGTCGGGCGATATAATAAGCACCTCTTCGTGTTAACTCCGATATCAACGCATTAATCTGTAATTACCGTTAATGGCAAAGCCTGTCAATGCTAATCGCTTGTGACAATCTTGTGTATCGCTTCCATTAAGTATCCATTTAACTGTTGCTAGTAGCAAGCGTGACAGTTATAATACTCGGCAGGGCCAGTAATGTAACATGAGATAATCGTACATGTTACTGAATATTTACTTGATTACAATACATACATGTATATATACGAAACTGTTTATACACATACACATAAACATACACATGTACAAAACACGCATATGCAAGCACACACACACACGCAAGCACACACACACACATACACACGCACACACACACACACACACAAACATGCACAAGCAAACGCACACACACACACACACACACACACACACACACACACACACACACACACACACACACACACACACACACACACACACACACACGTAACACCATCTTCGAGAAGGAATCCACCAGCACGCGCCCTACAAAGTCACCGGCTGCAGCGCCAACTTCAGCCTCGCCCACACAGCAGGACCGAAAACAGCGCCCCGACCACAGCAGGCGCCACCGTCCACAAAAGGCAAAAAAATGCATATATAGCAAACATATAAATATTGGGTCGGCGAACTTCTAGGTAGCGAGGTTGAGAGGAAAAGGAGAGAAGAGTGGGAGGAAAACAAGGAGAGAGAGAGAGAGAGAGAGAGAGAGAGAGAGAGAGAGAGAGAGAGAGAGAGAGAGAGAGAGAGAGAGAGAGAGAGAGAGAGAGAGAGAGAGAGAGAAGGCGACGTCGTTACTCACTCAACCTCGCGTCCCATCCTCCTCCTCCGCCTCCTACACACCGCCACTACTCACCTGTAACACAAAAGAAGTGGATTAGCAAGTTTTCTTTAATAGAAAAAAAACAAAAAAGAGCAAATGACGTGCATTGCCTGTGTTTGTATACATGTATGTGTATCTTTAGACATTTACGTGTTTACACATACCCCCTACATAAGAGAGTCAGTGATGTATTTTGTATCTCGATAAATAAACCCTTTCTGACTCGACACAATTAGCCTCATTGGCAACAGAAACAATTGTAACAGAAACAACAAATCTATCCCACAACAAAAACAATGACAACAACGACAACAAATACACCTAAGCACAATGACACCATTACCCGACCGGTTACGCCTCCTCAAGCACTGGCAATTCTGACCATCCTCTTTGTTCTGCAATAAATGCAAAATATTTCCCCAAATGTGCCCTATTTGCATTCCAAATGGGAAAGGCGCTCCTCATTTCGCCGTAAATCAACGTAATTGGTCGACGCACAAGACACCGACGACAGAAGGAAGTCACCGCTCAGTCGCGTGTTTTCGTTTGATCTTCAGGCCGTATCTGTCTGTCTGGTGGCGTGTCTGTCTGGTTGTGAGACTGCCTGTGTTTGTTGTTTTATGTGTATTTTTTGCGGGTTTTTTATGTATTTGTCTGCGTTATCCCTTCATTATGACTTCGCTTATCACCCCCCACCCCCCAACCTTTATTCTCTAACCTTTAATTCTAATGCCATCTTTACCCCCCTCCCCTCCCCCCCCCTAAAACGATATTACTCGACCTATGGTATACATATACATGGAAAGAAGCCCAAGTCAGTCCAATGTATGGATGAAAGAAGTTTAGTTGAAATGTTATCGAAAAATCCTTTCCATTCCCAAGTACACCACTCACCTCTGCGAAAATGTGAAATGTGAAGCAACAGTTTCGACTCGTATCCGAAACGCTTACAATAACGAGTAGGGGGAATGTGTTCCGAATGCAAGAGTCGACACTGGCAGTTCACACACTGGTTGATGCCGAGTGGTGAATTTGGAATTGGAGGAACCTACATTACTGTGTTTATATGTGTACTATACAGGCTCCCACGTTTTGTATGTAACTTGAAACTATGTATTTGTCATTCAGTTTACCGTGGCTTGACTGCCTACCTCCATGCATTAGGCATCGATATGTATCCTTTCGTGCCATATTCATCCTGTTCTCAAAACCTTTCGCCCCGAGTGAGGATCGAACTCATGACCTTGAGATCATGAGATTCATGATCTGCCTACTGCGCCATCTAAACCATACTTTTGAAGAATATGCATACTTTACAATGGTAAATATTGAAAGTGCATAACCACGGTTACATGGTATACATTTACTCCAAATTACACGGAAAATGGCTGGTGAAAGCAAGTTTGATAGATTATATCATCGTTGGTTGTCATACATTGTGGTATCGCTGTTGAAAAGAAAGAAAAATGCAGCATTCAGTTGAAAAACATAGACCAACTGTTGTTAATCTGGTCAAGCAAAACAACCATTAACGTCTGTTTAAAGTCTTCCGCAACAAAGCGAGTGAGTTTACCCTACATATTAACTCTCCCAAAACTAAACTCTGACTTACAGAATCCATTGGCTTATCAACCTTGGCTACATACCGTTGGTTGATAGCCAAGAAAAAAAAAAAAAAAAATACCATGCTGCATCTTCTCCACCCACCAACACTTCCCAGCGTCTACTTACACACACTTAAGAGGTTCACCCTTTTCGGCGATGTTAGTAACGAGAAACGAATAACAAGACAACCACACTATCTGAATGTTCTTTTATTCGAAGGTAATAAACAACGAAATCGCCTCTGCCAACGGTCGTGTTTTCAAAGCGTTTTCAAAGAGGGAAAACACACACACGTTGCATACGACAGTGCTTACGGCCAAGTGTCTCCAGAAAGTAGGAAAAGTCTGTATTACAGTTTTCCTTGAGAAGAAGGTCAAGCCATATCCATTGGGGAGTGATTTATAGTATCCGCATGTGGTGTTTTATAGCATTTTCATCTGACAGTATATACAATGAATAAAAAATGAAGGGAAATGGACCTAAGCTAAAACCGTATTTTTATGTGAAACTCCATGTATATTGCCATCAAAGATAAAAAAGGATAATCTTCTAATATATATTTCTAACATGGCCATAACTCTCATTCGGATGTTCACATGGTGAGGAAATGAATACTTAAGCAATTTTTTTCTTTCAATGTTTAAGTAAAAAAGCACTGACGGTATTTCCTTTTTTTTTCTCTCTCTCTCTCTTTATATATATATATATAGATAGATAGATAGATAGATAGATATATATATAGATATAGATATACACACATACCTATCTATATAAATATATATATATACACACATAGTGTATATGTGTGTGCGTGCGCGCGCGTGCATGTGTATGTATACGTATTGTGTGTATATATAATGCATATGTGTGGGTATACATATATATATATACACACACACAAATCTATACATTTATAAATATATATACATCTCTCTTTCTCTATATTTGCATACATATATGCATATAATTTTTTAAATATAGTATATACAAATATATATATATATAAATATATATACACATCTAAATAACATTTATACATTTATATATCCGTATATATATATACACGTGTGTGTGTGTGTGTGTGTGTGTGTGTGTGTGTGTGTGTGTGTGTGTGTGTGTGTGTGTGTGTGTGTGTGTGTGTGTGTGTGTGTGTGTATGTGTGTGTGTGTGTGTGTGTGGCTTAAACTACACTGAGTCCTAACATACTGTTTCGCAATGCAAAGAAAGTAGTTCATAATTTGAGTGCCTATCATGTTTCAGTTGATTATGACTAACTTTACACCTCGATTGTATAATCTATGGCAAGTACTATTGCAGTATAAGATACGGCATAATATTCTTTATGATAGGCAGCAGGATATGCGGACATTCATGTACATGCAATCCCATGTGGTCTAGTGGCTAGGATACCTGGCTTTCACCCAGGAGGCCCGGGTTCGATTCCCGGCATGGGAAAGATTTTTTTTCCGCCCGGCTTGATTTGTGCGTGGCTTTGAACGTAGTCATGAACCCAAAAGAATTTGCCCCGAGTGAGGATCGAACTCACGACCTTGAGATTATGAGACTCACGCGCTGCCTACTGCGCCATCGAGGCCATGATACTTAATGTAAACCATAAAGTTTTTGGAGAATAGCTAGGAAAGCCGTAAATTTCCCGGATATCAACAAACTGCACTGGGACAACACCCAGCCCTTCAACTTCTAGTCACTGGGATTAGTGCGATATTACTTCTTGTTTTCGTGCGCGTAAATAGCTGAAAATCTAACATTTTCACAAAGGATTTTTTTTTTCTTTTCCACACAGGAATGTACACGCACACAGACACACATGAATACAGAAGCACTTGTGCAACAAAGCATTTCAGTTAATACAAGCCGGGTGTTCGGTGATATAAGTGAGAGGGAGGGAAAGGGGAAGTAAAAGGGAAAGGAAGAGGGAATGGGGATGGGCAGGGAATGGAGAGGGAGAGAGAAGGGGAATGGAGAGGGAGCGGAGAGAGATGGAATTGAAGAGGGAGGGAAGAAGAGAGAGACAGGGAATGAGGAAGGGAAGTGTAAGGGGAGGGGAGGGAAGGAGAGGAGAGAAAGATAACAATAACAATTTCTTTAGAACTGTACGAAGAAGCCTTAGTTCAGCTGCAAACTACAAACCACAAAATGACGCACAAGAATATCACAAATATCAAAGGACGAACAAATATTCGACTTAAGACATTCCTAAAGACAAATTCTCTACCGCATTTGTATCAAAAAGTATAGTTTGCATTTTTATCAAAAAGCATAGTTTGCATTTGTATCAAAAAGTATAGTTTATAATTTAAAAAGTAAGGTGTTTAACATATAGAGGTTATTTACAATTGTATCACAAAATGGAAGCTACATATCCCCATGTGGTCTAGTGTATTTCAGTGGAGCCATCAC
>NC_061827.1:11688340-11690840 GCF_019202785.1 Penaeus chinensis | reverse complement strand
CACAATCCTACACACAGAGCCGAGCATAAGCAACCACCTAGTTATCAGATACAAGATCCGACATAAAAATAACTAACCCGAAACACCAAACGGGAATCGGGTATCCAGGAAGTATATAACACCTGCCAATGACCCTCAAACGCGTTAATTGAACGGTTGTGGCAAACTTGGCATGGGAGGCAAGACACAGCAAATACAGGGCAGTGAATAAGTGAGTATGGGGGAAAAACACTGATGCATCAAAGATGAATTGAAATACGGATTATGATACTTGCACAGATAAAATTAAACGTAATCGCAGTAGTGTTCATTCTATACGTTAAAGGTCAGTGCTTCAAAATATGATACGTAACAGACAAATTAGAGGAACATTATTGGAAATTTAAAAAATCGTATTCGTGCGCGCGCGCGCGCGTGTGTGTGTGTGCATGGGTTAATTAAACAAATGACACACGGAACAAAAATAAATGAAAAAATATAACATGTATGTACGAGGTTTTGGCATACACGTGCGCCAATCAATACCCAGAGAGCGTGACTGCGCAATCTACTCCAAATCAATACACAACAATCTTTTTGCAAGATCCCCGTTAAAGTAATATAATTCTACCTACGTGTCTTTCCGAACAGACGTCGGAAAAAGTGAAATCCCCAAAGCCTTCGAGTCTGAACTACGAAAAGAAAGAAAATAGTGATAATAATGCCTCTTCATTATTTTTTCTAACAACTGCAACGTAAACTAGCCAATTTCCCGGCCGCAAAAAAGAAAAAAAGAATCTTTCTCTTTTTATGTCCTGCTGCACTGAAAACCAGCTTAAGTAAATTAATGTCCTTCGCTGACCACAGTGCTTGTCTGTTGCGGTTACCCCCCCTCCCCCCATGACATCACACCTGCTAGTCTACTGACCCACTCAAAACTTCAGTCGTGCGAACCTACACTTTCTTTTCCCTGGTGTTTTAATATTCTGCAATTCTATATCACTTGTGCATATTTTTTATGACTTAATAATGATCACAGTGTAGGTGAAGGCTCTGTCTTGCCTCTTTTTCTCGTGTTGTTCTTCTCATACCAAATACTAAACTGATTTTCTTTTCTTCAGATTTCTGAAACAGCCTTTTAAACTAAAACTCTTTTCTCTCGTTTGTTAATCACTATTTATTTCAAGACGTTTCTTTAACTTTAATCTTGTTTCTTCGTAGCGTTGACATTTCTATCTGTTATTTCTTTCTTCTCCTACTTCTTTTTTTATTCTAGTCTATCACAATATTCTTGGTTAGACCACTACCAAGATCCCTCGAAAAAATGTATACACACACCGCTATATATAAACTGCTATATATGGTTTTCGAAGGATTACTGGAATGACCTCAACCTTGTGGTTTTTCTTATCATTTTCATGACCTCATCCTGAACCCTGTCTTGGTGACCTTTGTTGTGGATTTCCCTTCATGATGGTCTGTTTAACCCACGCAAAGATTTGAGACGGAGAGGGAAGGGATGAGGGAGATTTAGAGTTGAGGGGAAGGGTGAGATGGAAGAGAGGGAGAGGGAAAGGAGATGCGGAAAGGGAGGGGGAGAACCTGCCCCTCCCTTTCCGCAGGAAGAATGAATGACTGAGAAAGCAAAATTAACGCCTCTATTTACAACGCACCTGTACTTAATTATCTATCCAACTATCCATTCTCTCTTATTCCCCTTATTCTCCTCTTTCTCTTCGCTCTGTTTATCATCGTCCATCCTTGACCACTACTCATCGCTCCCCACCACTCCCTTTTTTTTTATCTTTATTAAGAACTCGCCAATAACTCCTCACCAAAGTGCATTTATTATCTTCACTACTAACTCACTAATAACTTTCCCCTAAGTGGTTTTATCACCCCAAAGGGATTAGGGATATAAGGTCAAGTAGCAAGTCCCAAGGGTGATCTTAAGAGGGACAAAGAGCCCCTTAGAACACACCGGCTCCTTGAGGATCTCCCTGAGACGACTGAAGCTGCCGTCTGGAGGCATAAGGGCACCGTGGTCTGTTTTCTGTTTGCGCTACGATAACTCGGGAAAAGGTGTGCGAGTTTTTGTGTCTGGGGCATGGTGTTGGTGGGAGAGGGAAGGAGGTGTGGAAGGAAAGATATACATATAATGTAGAAAGATAGATATATATATATATATATATATATATATATATATATATATATATATATATATAGAGAGAGAGAGAGAGAGAGAGAGAGAGAGAGAGAGAGAGAGAGAGAGATAGGGAGGGAGGGAGGGAGGGAATGAGAGAGAGAGAGAGAGAGAGAGAGAGAGAGAGAGAGAGAGAGAGAGAGAGAGAGAGAGAGAGAGAGAGAGAGAGAGAGAGAGAGAGAGAGAAAGCGAACGAAACAAAGTAACAATGCTTTCAACCGAAAATGAACGAGATCAAAGTGCAAGGTGTGCGTGTGACCTGCACAACATCGGTCATTGGAAGGCAGTGCGTAAGTGCGTAACTGTGGGAAGTGAAAG
>NC_061827.1:11675840-11680840 GCF_019202785.1 Penaeus chinensis | reverse complement strand
CAGCTGGTGGTGTGGAGTGACTTCCCTCTTGCCTCTGATGTGCATCGAATTCAATCGTGCATTTGAAGTGCAACGCTTCCTTTCTACTGAAGATGAGATTTTTAAATCGATTTCTGGAGAGCAGGATCTATTTCTGATGTGTATTCTTGAAGCTAAATCTATTTATCTATTTCGATTTTGAGTTGTGGTATATTTTCGACGGAACTAGTTGTTGAACTAGCATTAATAAAGCTAGGCACTAAATGAACTAGCCATTCAGGGGAAAGCTAAGGCAGCTGACCCCTTTTCAACTAGTCACTCACTATCCATCATTAAATCAACTAGCTAAGTCTACTAGCCATTCACTTCGGGCAGCTGGCCACTCGCAAACTCAGCTAGCCATTCATTCAGTCAACTAGCCACTCGCTAAGTCACCATAGGCTCTCAGTAACTCAACTATTCAGTCACTTCAGTCAAATAGCCTCTCACTGGTTCAACTAGCCAACTTATTCAAATAACCAATCCGTAAGTAAACTAGCCTCTCACTGAGACAACTAGCCATTCATTTTAATTTGCAAATGTGGACTAGTTTATCGCACAGTCAACTAGCTATTCGCAAACTTCTAAATACTTAACACTATCCCACTCCTATTCCGTCCCAAATCGACCCTTCGGCTTCCCCCAATTCCGAATCCGCAACCAATCCCTCCTAATCCTGATCGCCAATCCTTATGTTCGCCCTCTATTCCCCCCCCCCTCCACCCCCCTTACCCCCTCACACTGCTCCTTGACGATCATTCATCCATTAAGCCCCTCCTACCTACCCACCTCACTCCCACATCCCAGTCCCCCCCCCCACCCCATCCACCCCAATCACAAGACGCCCACGCCCATCGACCAGCCTCTCGCCCCCCCTCCCCGCCCCTATCCCCGGCCTCATACTTTCGATAACGCTCCTTCGCCCAGGCCAGCTCGCCCTCGCGCCCACGGCTTATTGATGGCTATCTCCACGTCCACATAGCCAAGGTGGGCGTGAACAGGTTACTAACACGTTACGCTAAAACGACGCCCATGTAGACGGGGGGGCGGGGGGGACTAGACGGGGGGCGGGTCTCGTGGTTGAAGATGAGTGAAGTGAGTGAAAGAAATGAGGAAGTAATCAATGGATGTGTTAAAATGGATAATAGGATATCAGGTTTTCTTCTTCTTGTAACTTTTTTCTACATTTGTTATTTCTTTCTTTTTTTCTCTTTTTTTGTTTCTTTGGATCTTTGTGTACATTTTGCTGAGAAATGGATGTCATGCGATACAATGACATTTATTTTGCCTATTTTCTATTTTCCTCTCTTCTACCACAAAAGCGAGCGGCCAGGGGTTCGATACCTCCTAACCCCTACCCATACAACCCTTAACAGTAACACAAGACTGACACCCACTACAGTATCGTAAACAATACAAATACAGCATCATATTTACACCAGCCAGACAACTGCTTGTCACATTTACCCGTCAACCCCCAACCTTGATACTTTTTATTCAGCGTACTTTTTAACCAAACCATACACAGAATTATACCTCCCTTCCTCCACCTCAAACTTTATCCACCTTCCATCTACTAACTTCCACGCCATGCTTAGAAATGAACGTGACTCCCTCTCAATGCCTGGCCCTTCCACTATCCCGCAGTTCCACCCTATCTCTCTTCTCTTCTTTTGTATTAATTATCGCCTCCTTCCCATCTCTCATCTTTCCTTCGCTTTGGATTCATTCGCTCCTTCCTATTTCTCTCCCTACTTGTATTGCCTCTTTCTTCCAATCCCTCTTTCCCTCTTTGCATTAAATCTCACTTCTTTCCTATCTCTCTCCGGGCTCTTCTCTTTGTATTATTGTTACTTCCTTCCAGTCATTTCTTTTCTTCCATCACCACCTCCCTTCCGCCCCTTCCATCCTACCCTCTCTTCCTCCTCCTCCCTCCCCACAACTCTTTCCACCCTCTTTTCTCTCTTTCCACCCCTTCCCTCCACCTCCATCCTCGCCCCTCCCTCCTTCCCGCCATCTCCTCTCCTTCCCCCATCACCACCTCCCTCCCCTTCCCCTCCTCTCCCTTCCCCCCCTCGCCAGCCAACCTTCAGCTGGTCAGACTCGAAGTCGGTTGGCGCTTCTCCGGCTTGCATTAGTGACCTGGTTTATTGCATGCATGCAGTTCATTCCCAGGTTGTTGACCCCTGGTGGCGGGAGTAAAGGGAGAGGAATGAAGGGAAGAGAGAGAAGAGAAGAGAGAGATTTGGATAGGTATAGAGATAATACAACCACTTACGTCCTATCCTTGTTATAGAATCCACAAAACAAGAAAAAAAAAAGCTCAACGGGCAGACCTGAAGTAGGAGAAGGGGGCTGGATGGGGAGGCGTGGGAGAGGGCCATGGGGAGAGAGTAGGTGAGGGAGGGGAGGGGGAGGCAGAGCGAGGGAGAGGGCCGGGGGGAGAGGAGGGGGAGGCAGAGCGAGGGAGAGGGCCGGGTGGAGGGGCCGGGATTTCCGTCTAAAGTGCGGGTCAACGTTCACTGGCTGGACAGGAGGGGGAGGGGGAGTGGCCATCCCCCAGGCTGCTCATCTAGGCTCTTGGTCGGAGAGGAGAGGGGGGGGGGGGGGTGCTGGTGAAGTCATGAGCTAGATACAATGCTGTGTGTGTGTGTGTGCACACGCGCTTGCTAGTACGTGTTTGTGCTTGTGCGTATGCATATGCATGTGTGTTTACGTAAGCGTATTTGTGTACGTGTTTGTGAACGTTAGCGTATGTATGCACACATACGTCATCTTGTACACATTCATGTATATGTATGAGTATACATAAGCTCCGGGCGTGAGAGTAAGTCCCGTGACGGGCGCGTGGCGGGTCACATGTAGACGCACGACCCCGAGCTGCGAGCGCCCCAACAACGACTCGGGACCCGCTCGGGGAAGGTCGCGGGTGTTTAGCTTGTGATGGAGCGATTCGGTTCCGCTCGGATTGGATTGTGGTCATGTACGTACATTTTATCCTTGTGATTTCGATATCTCTTCATTTTTCGAAGGGTGAGGAAGCGAAAGAGAGAAAGAGAGGAAGAGGAAGAAGGAGACAGGATGAGAGAGGGAGCGGGACGTAAGGGAGAGGGGGAGAAAGAGAGAGAGAAGTGGCTGGTAAGATAGACCCACACACAGATTAACTCAACACGTTCGCCATCTTTTCAGCGGTCCTACAAGAATTACCAAGAAAAAAAAAAGCATTTTAAAGGGGGGGTGGGGATATCACACCACGAAGCAGCCACACGAAGCCACTCACGCAAACGGTACAACACAACTCTCCTGGCAACCTTCCCAGCCACGGTAATCAACAGTTTAAGAGCTAATAACCCCCGTGGCACATGATTGCACGCCTATAATCACGGTTTGGTCATCACCAAGTACTCTCCTAATGAGGGTTGTAGCTCCAATGGGCGAGGGGGGGGGGGTTGGACGTGGAGAAGGAAAGATGGGAGGGAGAGGAAGGGGTAATGGGAGGGTGATGGGGAGGAGGAAGTGTTTACGATTTGTGTGAAATTTTGTATGTATGCGATAGGGAGAGGGAGAGAAAGTGAGACAGAACGAGAGAAGAGAAAGAGAGAAAGAGAGAAAGAGAGAAAGAGAGAACGAGAGAGAGAGACAGGGAAAGAGAGAGTTAGAGAAAGAGGGAGAGATTGCGATAAATCGAGAAAGGGATAGATATTATAAGAAACAAAATAAAAGCGAGAGATGCCAAAAAACAAACCAAAGCAAGCAAGAAAGAAAAAAAAAAAACAATATAAAACGCAAAATCTCCCAAAAGAGAGACAACGACCCAGCCAAAAGTACAGAGAAGCAGGCCAGAGACAGACACCCGGCAGCCTGTACACCCGGCCGGTCACAGAACTGGGTGAGAGGTCAATTATCATACCGCCGGGACCTTCACCTTGTGCAACTTGATCGGCAGACACACAATGCAGGTTCTTGAAGCTTCTTTTCGCTTCTTCGGCAGATCTACAATGCAGGGTCTTGAAGCCAGAAGTTTGCTTTTTTTTATTTGTTTTCTTCCGTTTTTTTTATTCATTCGGATCTATCAATTACTTTTGTCTTTATAAATTTCATCGTTATTTCTTGGTTGTACGAAAGTGGAAGCTAGATAAAGCCATCCATTGTTTTTGTTGTTTTTTTGTAAACTTTCAAATGTAATACTGGAATAGTTAACAAGCCCTTTGGGATAGAATAAGAAAATGGGAGAATAAATCTACATACAATTTCATACAACACACTATTACATACACATAAACACACGGAAACATATAAAGCTCCAAATAAGGTTAATATTATAAACATACAAACACAAACATATGTAAACACTGATCTAACTACGGTCAATACACACACAAACACACAATTAGAGCTAAATAAACTATACATAAATTGAAAAACTACCCTTTCTCTTACCATACACGATGTACCAAGGAAATCAAAGAGAACCGATAATAAATGAATAAACAAACTAACAAATCAATATGACATAGACACACAAATAAAAAACAAACCTCGCATATTGACACCTCAAAACCTCGGCCGTGAACAAAGCCCCTGTGATGGCACGGATAAGCCAAGAGGCCTCTTGCGCTGCCCAAGGACACCGAAATCCTTACAAGGAAGATCCTCCTTAACAAGGGGGCTCCTGCGATCGAGTGTCCTGAGTGTCTTATGATCGACGCCGTGAGGTCCTTTGGTGGAAAGTCTTAATAGAGAGATCTGTGGCCTTAACGTGTTTGCGATGGGGGGGTGGGGTGCGGGGGGGGGACCAGTGCTTTAGCCCTCGTTGGGTGATCTCGGTTTGTGCTGCGGCTGTGCGTGTTGAGCGATGGTCCAATATGGAACAAAGAGGTAAACGCGATTCCTGCCCTCTTCGTTACGGATTATGATCTACAGGATTGGGTTAAACATCAGAGATCTACCTTTCTGAGAACTTTATTATCAAGGAACTATCA
>NC_061827.1:11663340-11670840 GCF_019202785.1 Penaeus chinensis | reverse complement strand
TACAACTACCAGCAACTATCAATAGCCGCATACAACCACCAAGCTACATTCCTGTCTACTGCGCCTCTACACAGGTACGTTGTTGTAGCTTTCAACATGGCAAAAGGAGATTTACCGTGGCTTGCAACAAAGTGCTCTTCGACCGCATAAGTTGCTGGTTTGTTATGCCATAAACCGT
The DNA here is from genome assembly GCF_019202785.1 of Penaeus chinensis. Taxonomy (NCBI): domain Eukaryota; kingdom Metazoa; phylum Arthropoda; class Malacostraca; order Decapoda; family Penaeidae; genus Penaeus; species Penaeus chinensis. Next base: position 11,670,662 of record NC_061827.1, on the reverse strand, counting down.
TTTTGTAATTTCAGTTTTAAAATAGGGATGCAGAGTTTGCATGTATTCCACACAGATATTTAGCTCGTTGTAAAATATGTGATATTAATGATGCCAGTTGCAATAACAATAAAAATAGCGAAATCGGAAAAAAATAAAATAATAACAATAACGATAACATGAAAACAACTACAAGAACTGGTCTCGTCAGCATGTACACGAATTCAAATCCTGAAACCAAGAATAAAGTGTTGGCATCATTTGCATCACATGGGCGCGCGTGTCGGCCGGCCGCCTGGCCCCACTCCAAAACAAAAGACGTCCGGGAACCCCCTTCCCTGTCCCCCGGCAGACGCCCCCTTCACTATCCCTTATATCCTGGCAGACACTCCTCTCTCCATCCCTTATACTCTGGCAGAACCCTCTTCCTCATGCCTTATACTCAGATAAACGTCTTCCTCATCCCTTATTCTGGAAGATGCTCCCGGATCCCTTAGAGGATACTCTTACAAATGCTTCCTTTCTCATCCCTTATACTCTGGCAGACCCGCATTCCAATCCCCTGTACCCTGGCAGACGCCCCCTTCCCGTCCCCTGGCAGATATTCCCTTCTATCCTTTATCCCCTTCCCTCTGCCCTTTCACCCCTTGCCTACCCACGTGGTGGTCACCTCCGTCCCTCATCTTCCCTGACGAGCTTCTTATATCCCTTCCTCTACGTTCCTCCGTTCCCTTTCCGGTTCTCCCATCCCGTATTCTCTTCTCCCCGTTCGCTCGTCCTTCTCCTCCCTCTATCCGCTGCCTCTTTCCCCTTCCCCTTCCACAATTTCCTCCCCTTCCCCTTCCGCTATTCCCTCCCCTTCCCCTTCCGCTATTCCCTCCCCTTCCCCTTCCGCTATTCCCTCCCCTTCCCCTTCCGCTATTCCCTCCCCTTCCCCTTCTCTTATCCCCTCCTTCTCCCCCCTTCCCCCACCCACTCCCTTTTCTCCCAGCTCTCCGCTCGCAAACACCCTGCCTCCTCGCCACCCACGCTGGTCTGAACGCCCACTTACTCCGCCCACTCTCGCCTGGCGCCCACCACCGGCATCCAGACACCTCCGCCCCCCCCCCCCTCCCTCCCTCCTCTCTGCTCCTGCTTGGGCCGCCCGATACCTGCTGACCTGGTCTTCACTAGTGTATTAGCAGAATCCGAGACAGAAAACCTGTTCTCTGGAAGGTATTTATTTCTCGCCATGCTTCGTGACGTCAAAAAAGGGATAAAATGGTTCGTTTAGAAGGAAATCAGCTGTTGAAGAGAAAAATGGCGAGGAAGGAGGAGAAAATGGTGATGGAGTTCATTATGATGAGGGAAGATGATCAAGGAGAGTCGGAGGAGGAGAAGGAAGGGGAAGTGTAGAAGTAAGAGGAGAAGGAAGAGAAGGAGGATAAGAAGAAACAGAAGGAGGAGAAGCAAGGGGAGAAGAATGGGGCTATAGACGATAACAGGATGGTGAAGGATAAGGAGACTAATAATAATAACAACGCATTACAAAATAATGATAAAAACAGAAAAAAAATAATGGAGAAGAGGTGAGAATATAAGAAAAGAGAAGTTACAAACTGAACAAAAAAAATACAAGTACCAAACAAAGAGCAAAATCATAACAATAAAATTTGAAGAAACGAGTTTTATCCAATGACCAAGCTTCCAGTGACTGCAACAAGAGACAAGTAGCGATCCTACACGTCGGCGAAGGAAAACAAACAATACACGGGTAACAAACAATACACAAACAACAACAACAAAAAATCTTTAAAAGAAGAAACGCTAAGGTATTGTCTTATATGTCTTAAAAATTTCCAAACGATGATGATGATGATGATGTGATGTGATGTGATGTGATGTGATGTGATGTGATGTGATGTGATGTGATGTGATGTGATGTGATGTTGATGTTGATGTTGATGTTGATGGGGATGGTGGTGATGATGGTGATAATAGTGATGAAAATGATTATGATTATGATGACGGTGATGTCGATGAAAATATTGGTGATGACAGAGATCGCTGCAGTGTTATAACAATTTGGCAAAAGTAACAAAATCAATAAACATGTAAACATAGAAATACAAAAATCAATACTGTTCAAAGGCCCTTTATGATAATTTCATACTATTAAATTATCACTTCTGTTTTATCCCGTCTCTCAAAATCAATTATTCTAATAGGCCTATCAAAATCAAGGCTACCCAAACACCACCTAAGCCTACATCTCCACAATTCTCCCGAGCTTTCAATACAAAAAAAGAAAAAGAAAAAGAAAAAAAAAAGTTGATTCTCTCAACCAATCTCCGACTCCAATGAACGCTGGGATGTCAAAGCTCTTAGGCCTACACACAAAAGGGCCTAAAAGAAATCGCGCACACACACACACACACACACACACACACACACACACACACACACACACACACACACACACACACACACACACGCACACACGCACACACACACGCACACACACGCACACACACACACACACACACACACACACACACACACACACACACACGCACACACACACACACACACACTGGCTTTCAACGCCTATATCATTCTTCTCGCATTTAGCAACATTGGAATCGCATTATTTTGAGAAACACAAGTAGATATATATACAGGCCTTTGGAAATACAGGATGAATCATGCACAGGGACGGAGATACAGGCCGAACCTAGGCCTACACAGACACCAGACGAAACGAAATCACAGAACTTATAGGCTTACACAAGCACCGAGTCATTTTCAAGCACCAGCATCCGGTTTTGGAACGATGTGCTATATGACAGCTGTCATGTTTCAAGGTAAAGGAAAGGTAAAACACACACACACACACACACACACACACACACACACACACACACACACACACACACACATACACACACACACACACACACACACACACACACAGGATCAATTAACAATTAAATTCAAAAGACAGATCAGATGTGTGAAATGATACAAAAAAAGAAATTACAAGATTATATCTATATATATATACATATACAGTAAATCAAAATAATAGAAAGGGAGAGTATTACAGATTGAAAGTGACTGAGGCAACAAAGAATTTTCAGGAAGAAATATTCATGTGAATTAACAACAACAGCAAAAAAAGAATATTAAGTGAACAACCACAAAAAAGTTTTTTTTGGCACCAAGGAATATTGTGCATATTTTTACGCCTTTTCTTAATAATGATGCTGATGATGAAAAAATCCTTTGTTCAGCAGATAACATCACAGATATTTCACACCAACAATTCCTTGTTCATAATTAACGTAATCTAAGAATATCATCATTAATCATCAAAACATTATCACAAATATCACTTTAGTCTCCAGATATTCACCAAGGAACTAGATTTGAGCGATATATTTCTTATAAACTAATTTACATAAAAAAAAAATACAATAAAATAAAATGAAAATAAAATAATAAATCTCAGATTCTTAACCCCTTCTCTGTCCCTCCCTCCCTTACCCCCTCCCCCTTACCCCCTCCCCCTCTCCCCATCAGTAAGACCACACCCTTGCCTCACTTTTTTCTTTTTCTTTCAATTTCTTTCAAATATTACCTTGTTTTGCGCTCTCAAGGGAATATGTAATGAAGCGTTATGGCGTTTAAGAGAAATCGTGTCTGTTATTGGATTAGTATGATGAACGTTAATCATTTACATGAATAAAAAGCGAGTTACTTAATCCTGTTACTTTAATGCTTTTAAGTGGTGTGTGCGTGTGTGTGTGTGTGTGTGCGTGTGTGTGTGTGTGTGTGTGTGTGTGTGTGTGTGTGTGTGTGTGTGTGTGTGTGTGTGTGTGTGTGTGTGTGTGTGTGTGTGTGTGTGTGTGTGTATGTGCGTGCGTGCGTGCGTGCGTGCGTGCGTACGTGCGTGTGTGTGCATGCGTGCGTGCGTGCGTGCGTGCGTGCGTGCGTGCGTACGTGCGTGCGTGCGTGTGTGCGTGCGTGTGTGCGTGTGTGTGTACGCGTGCGTTTATTCCTACCATAATAAAATCGACCACAACTGTTACTTTTGGCAAGTTTTAGTGATAGGCTTGTATGCTAATCCCTGAGTAGGCATGAAAGTGATGAGCAAATAAATAGTTATAAGAAAAACTTTTATGCATCTAAGTAGCCGTAAAAAATATCTATAAAAACATAAAACAATCGGAAATTCTATTTTTAAAAGGTGACACGCCCTTAAAGTTATGCATAGGACACTCCTGTTTGTCATACGTCAACCACAAGCGCTTCAAGTCAGAGCCACAACGGTGTCATTTGTGTCATAATCTTTTATCATCTTGTGAGTCCGCCCACAAATGTGTCAGATGATATTAACAAGTGCCACAGTATACTGGATAATATGATAATGATGACGGGAAGGACCAGAGGAAGAAGGAGGAGAAGGAAAAGAAGGAAGAGGAGGAGGAGGAGGAGGAAGAGGAGGAGGAGGAGGAGGAGGAGGAGAAGAAGGAGGAAGAGGAGGAGAAGTGAGAAGTAAGAAAGTTACTCTATACTAAAACATATATTGAATGAGAACCACCAAACAATACACTCCAATTTAGGAACAAATGCACACAAAGATAATGGAGATGACTGTGCAAAATTGTCGTACTTTTTACCATGAAATGTTTGATTGTCGTGGGAGAAAATGAGAACACGTGAAGGGAGAGGTGTGTATATGTGTGTATGTAAATATATATATATATATATATATATATATATATATATATATATATATATATATATATATATATATATATATAGAGAGAAAGAGAGAGAGAGAAAGAGAGAGAAAGAGAGAGAGAGAGAGAGAGAGAGAGAGAGAGAGAGAGAGAGAGAGAGAGAGAGAGAGAGAGAGAGAGAGAGAGAGAGAGAGAGAGAGAAAGAGAGAGACTGGGAGAAAATGTTACAGTGAAGAATAAAATAAATATAACGAAAAAGCACACACAATAAAGTCGAGATATGAATTTCAAAAAATACGAACGAGAACGATTGAAAAGGGAAACATGAACAAAAAAAAAAGAAAAAAAAGCGCTGAAATGGATGAAGTAGAGAGAGGAGAGAGTAAAGACTGAAGGGAGGAGGTGGGTAAGGGGGGTTATTGAAAAAAAAAAAAAAAAAAAAAAAATTGTCAATTTTTCCTCTAACCTCCCCCACCCCCCGACCTCTGCACCATCGAAACTTACCATACACATTATGCTCTTCTTTCGCTTGCAATGATAAAAGCGCAATATATTCTGATTCTTTCCTTTGCAATACTCTATTATACTTTATGCATATTTTCTATTCATCAGATTTTAATTATTCGTTCATTCTCAATGTTTTTTTCTATTTTTTCATATATCTATTTCGTAACAAATCTATTTATAGTAAATTTGATACATAAATTAATGAAAGAAAGGAAATTAATACGTAAACAGAAAAATGTAAATCTCCTCTCGCATTTTTTGCAAGGTCATCATCGCTCTGCCGCGTACTGCTTAATCAGGCACACCGTTATTCAAACACCAGTCTCATTCTCTCTTTCTCTTCCTCTCTTTCTCTCTTTTTACTTCTTCTTTTCTTTCTGCCTCTGTTCTCTTTCTTTTGTTTTCCTTCTCCCTCTTCTTTACCACTCCTTCCTTCCTATCCTCCTCCCTCCCTCTTCCCTCTGCTTTTCTTAATCTTCTCCCCTTCTCTCTTCCATCTCACTATTCCTCCTCCTCCCTCCATCTCCTCATCCTTTCCCATTTACAAAAAATGCTGACTCATTAATCACACCCCAAAATTTGCGATTCACGGGTTGAGAAGACCACTGGGGAAGAGGAGGAGGTGGAGTACGATGAAGAGGGGGAAAAGAGGAAGAGGATGAGGAAGAGGAAGAGTAAGAAAGAATGGGGAAAACAGCCGTGATATGAAGAAAGGAAACAAAGCGAGAGAGAGAGAGAGAGAGAGAGAGAGAGAGAGAGAGAGAGAGAGAGAGAGAGAGAGAGAGAGAGAGAGAGAGAGAGAGAGAGAGAGAGAGAGAAAGAGAGCGAGAGAGAGAGAGAGAGAGAGAGAGAGAGAGAGAGAGAGAGAGAGAGAGAGAGAGAGAGAGAGAGAGAGAGAGAGAGAGAGAGAGAAAGAGAGTGAGTGAATGGTGAGTGAGTGAGTGAGAGAGAGAGAGAGAGTGAGTGAATGGTGAGTGAGTGAGTGAGAGAGAGAGAGAGAGAGAGGGAGAGAGAGAGAGAGAGAGAGAGAGAGAGAGAGAGAGAGAGAGAGAGAGAGAATGTGTGTGTGTGTGTGTGTGTGTGTGTGTGTGTGTGTGTGTGTGTGTGTGTGTGTGTGTGTGTGTGTGTGTGTGTGAGAGAGAGAGAGAGAGAGAGAGAGAGCGAGGTGGGGGGTGATGCTCAACCGGAAGTGATTTCCAAGATGAAGAGAGACAAGTCAACCGCGACGAAGATGCTGGGCGATGGAGCGTGTCTTGAGATGAGGAAGATGGAGAGGAGGAGGAGGAGGAGGAGATGGAAGAGGAAGAAGGAGTACAGATGAGCGAATACGAAGGAAAGATAGGGGAGGATGGTGAAAAAGTGGAGAGGATGTTGGAACGGTAGAGTAGGGGGGGGGGGGGAAGGGGATGACATAGTAGGGGTGATGCTAAATAAGACAAGAGGAGAGATAATAAGAGTACAGGGAGGGGGGGTTCATCAATGGATAGAGGGGGGGGGGGGAACCGATGAGAGGGTGGGATAGACAGGATGGAGAATGGAGTAGGGGGAATGTTGACGGTGGATAGAATGGGATAGTGATAGTCTAAGGGTGGGAGATGGTGGGGGTGAAATATTCGTATGGGTATGTGTGTGTGTGGAGGGGGGGGGGTGAGGGGGTAGACAGAGTGATTAGCGCCGGGTTCTTGAAACAAAAAAAAAAAAATAGGACACAGAAAGATAAATAATGGGTAGGGGGTTTAAAGAATAGGGTGAGGGGGGGGGGGAGAATATGGGGGGGTTGATGAATGGGTAGAGAGTGGGGGGGGAGGGGGGTAATGGAGGATAATGGGAGTGTAATGAAGGTAAAGGGGTTAAGGAGGATTGTCATTAGAGATATAATTAAGATATTAGTCGAGATATTACTATTACACCAGGGCTGATTATTCTTGATGATCTGGTGTAATTACGCGATGTTATGTAATGTACCAGCGGACGAACGTATTAATGATACTATTAGAATCTGATCATCATTGTTATTGTTATTATCACTGATATTATGACGCTTTATTGCATAGAAAAAAATGAGGAGTGATCAACACAGGCGCACAAACATACGAACAGAAACACACACAC
>NC_061827.1:11602461-11658240 GCF_019202785.1 Penaeus chinensis | reverse complement strand
CATTTAGATTCTTCCGGTGTCTGTTCAGTAAGGGTGGTAGTATTCTTGTTCTCCATTTTTCTCTAGCGCAAGTCTCGTGGAAATGTAGATAAAGCTAAAGCTTGTTCTGTTCTCTCAAAGAGTGTTGTTTCTGTTGTGTCTATCAGAAGGCGGCTGCTGCTGCTTTTATGTGGCGCGAGTTGGATGTGTGCCCAATGTCCACCTTCGTTTGGACGCAAGATTATGGTATGCTTGGCAACATCTTGATTTCGAATTTCTTGAAACTTCCAGATTTTAACAAAGTAATTAAAGTGAATACATACGATACAAACATGCGGTAAATGCTTCCATACTAATTATGCGTCGTTATAGATATACAAGTACTACATCATCATTTATATACAGATATACATAAACATATACATTCATATGTACATATATGTATATATATATTTGCGCACAACCACACACACACTTCTATATAAATTTAGATATCCATATATATATATACATATATACATACATATATATATAAACATATAAGCACATACACGTACACTTATATTACCCTTACACGCACATAAACACACACACAGACATATATATATATATATATATATATATGTGTGTGTGTGTGTGTGTGTGTGTGTGTGTGTGTGTGTACGTATGTATGTATATGAATAAATATATATGTAATGTTTTTATTTTTTGTTTCAAGTATTTCTTGCAAAATCAACAGCTACCATTTACACTTTGCATGAGTAATTTACAAAATATATATGCATGCGTATGTATATATATGTATGTATATAAATACGTGTGTGTATATGTATATGTATATGCATATGTATATATATATATATATATATATATATATATATATATGTGTGTGTATAAGTTTTGTGTCGCAATCCATGCGACATAAAAACAATCCATGCTTTTTCGATAGGTTCGCGAAGAATACATACATACATATAAAATATGCAGTATATTGATATCATAATTACATATTTATATACTTATATGTATATGTATCAATAGAAATTGAAATATGTATATATATGTATACTTTGAATGTAACATACATATAATCATTACATAACATATATATACATATATATCATTTCAAGTGTGTGTGGCACACGACTGTCTTGTAGCAGCGTGCACACATAGTACTACTCTGGCGAATGAATCCAAAGTTAATTGTCCATGATGACTGAAATCATCGGATATCAAGCTTTACTTTTTCGCGGTATCCGTGACGAAAATAACTAGAAAGAGTGTCACTCACGGTGGCTAGTCACTGAAACAGCAGCGCTGCGTGACTGAGGCTTCCCCAGCGCTTGGGTATGCTTCATACTCGTCTACTTCTCATTGTACCCTTAAAACATATCGCGGCTACGAAACATTTTCGTTTTAAATCAGTGTTTCATAGAAGAAAAAAATATTTAGAAACATACGAAAAATCAACCCTGATAATAGTAACGAACTGCGATACACATTCTTTCGCTGTCTCTGTCCCTTTTATTTTGTTTAACTTTGTTTCTTTACTCCTTCGAATCACGTGGTATGCAGTAGGAAGCCCTCAGCGGGCCAAGTCTGGCTCGGGAGCCAGGTTTAAACTAGTAAACATGGCACAGGTTACACTAGTTAGAAGTGAATCCTCTTTGCATTTGGAACACATTTTTTTTCATGAGTTTCGAAGAACCATCTGTTATGAAATTTATACAACACTAAGGAAACGATGGTATTTTTTCGATTATTTTCGCGAAAATAAGCAAAGTAACACACAAATGTAAACAAATACGATTTATTAAAAAGAATACATAAATAAATGAACTTAATTTCTATAGTCTGCAAATCAACAATATATAGACATACATTATATTTTAACTTATATCATAATTTTATCTCATTAAATATTTTTCTATGCTGCCTGTGGAATTTTCGAAGCCGTGATAGTCAAGACGCCATCGGAAGACATTGCAGAAGTCACACCCTCCATAGCCACTTTGCCTGGGAAGTTGAAGCGTCGACCGAAGCTTTTCATGGACTTGAATTCGTCCTTTTCTTTTTCCACTTCACCTTCCACCACCACCTGATTGTCTTCCACTCTAACTTTAACGTCTCCTCTCTTAAAGTCATGAACATCCAGCACAACCTGTATATAGAATCAATGAAGAGTATTGGTTTCCCCTTGTTTTTCTTTTCCTCTTTCATTTTAATAAATGTCTAAATATTCTGTTTGCATGACCTAGATCATTTCTGAAAAAAAAAATCCTTACCTTCAATTTCATTTTTTTTTTTTTTAATTAATTGTTTCTCTTGTTCATGCATACGATTATTAGAATTGGTATTTTTGGGATCTGCATTGTTTTTAGATACTAAAACTAACCTTGTGATTCTGGTCGTCTTCGCTGAAGGCCATGACTTGGTTCTCTTGCTGCAAATTGCGCTCTCTTACACGTCTGGTATTTTTGGGATCTGCATTGTTTTTAGATACTAAAACTAACCTTGTGATTCTGGTCGTCTTCGCTGAAGGCCATGACTTGGTTCTCTTGCTGCAAATTGCGCTCTCTTACACGTCTGTAGCTACTCATGAGATCCCTAACGGGCCTGGCTTCTCCCCACGTATCCAGGATTTGGTCGATGGCTGTCTCAAAGTGCTTCCGAATATCCTCGAAGAAAGAATCGTGGAAGGTAAGCCCCTTCTCAACGATGGGGAGAAGTGAATCCTCTTTGGGAGATTCAGTTTTTTGTTCATTCAGAGTGGTATTATTTTTTTTCTCCATATTTCTCTTGGAAATGTAGATAAAGCTACAGCTTGTTCTGTTCTCTCACGGAGTTTTGTTTATATTGTGTCTAGCAAGAGGCGGTGGCTGATGCTTTTATGTGGCGCGAGTTGGGTGTGCGCCCACTTTCCACCTCCATCTGGACGCGTCACGGAATGCTTGGCAACAACTTCTTGAAACTTCTAGCTCAAAGTTTAAATGAATGCATACAATACAATCATACGGTAAAATCTTTATTACTAACTTTGCGTTTTTCATTGATATATTCCATCATCTAAAGGGGCGTCATTTATATATAGACACAAAAATTTATATATATATAAATATATACGCAAACAAACATATACTGTATGTTTATCTGTACCTATATATATCTACATGTATTGCTAAAGGGACTATATATGTGCACACATGTGATTGTGTGTACATATATATGAATGTATACATATCTATATATGTGCGTGAGTGTACTAAAACACACACACATATATATATGTTTACATATATTTATATACACAAACAAAAACAAATATATATATACACAGTAGCGCGATTACACATACACACACACACACATATATATATATATATATATATATATATATATATATATTACATGCATGTGTATGTATATTTCTTATACATATGTGTGTGTCTGTGTCTGTGTGTATAAATGCATGTAAACATATACATATATATGTATAAACACATGTATGTATATCATATATATATATATATATATATGATATATATACATAGATGTGTATGTGTGTGCTTATACATACACATATATATGTATATATATATATATATATATATATATATATATATATGTATGGATGTATGTCTATTTACATATATATCTACTTTGTATATCTGCCTGTGCCCACATTATTTAATATATATCTTGCAAAATTAATAGCTTCCATGTACACTATGCCTCGGAAATATACAAAAAAAAAAACAACAGTAATTTGATTAATTGCTCATATAAACCTGACAACTAACCTTTAAACATATTATCATTTATTATTTCTTAAAGGGTCACTCAGAGGGATGTAAACTTCCTCTTGCACAGAGCGCTTGGTAGACGATCGTTCCATTTTAATTAATATCATTGGAAAATAATCATAGAAACACAGGTCACAACAATCGGGAGAAGTGAACTCTCTTTGCATTTGGTACTTTGTTATTTTTCTGAAAGTTTCGAAGGACTATCTGTTATGAAAGCAACAATAACAATCGGAAAAGGAAGACAGACTTTTTTTTTTGTTCAATATTATCTAAAATAATACAGTCACTTTAGCATTCATTGTCTTTAATATTATATTATAATTTCAGCTAATGAAATGTTTTCTTATGCTGCCTGTGAAATCATCTGTATGACCATCCTATGTATAAACACACAATCACTATAAATATACATGTGTACTGATAAGTATTAGTACAAACACAAGCACGCGCACATATATATATATATTTGTTTATTTATTTGTTTATTTATATGTATTTGTATGTTTATATTATATATACATATGAGTATATATATGTGTGTGTGTGTGTATCTACATATCTATAACTGTGTGGAAAGACTATATGTATATACATTTGTGTATATATGTATATATATAATTATAACATACATATATTTCCTTATACATGTAAAGTATTTCCTGCCTAGGTAATTGACAAAAACTATCCATTGATTAATTTGTTCATGTGATCCTAACAACTAACCTGTAATGCTTTTAAACGTACATGTCTCCTAAAAGGGTTATTCAAGCGCTTGGTAGACCAATATTAGTTTTTACTAGTCTTTCGAAAAATAATCATGGAAGCATAGGTCACACAGAGTGAACCCTTTTTGCATTTGACACTTGTATCTTTAATTCCAGCGTTTCGAAGAACCCTCTGTTTATGCGACAGTCGTTTTATTATTATCATTATTATTATTATTATTTATTTCGATAAAAGTTAAGTTAAGTTAAGTAAGTTTATTTACCACCCTGGCTATCTGCTCAGGCGTGGGCAATCATGATTACAGTTTTATATACATCTAACACAGTACAATAGTCTGTGACTACTGTAATTGTACATGGTAGTATAGAAACATGTCATACATCATACAAAAATAATACGTTGATATGATCTTGCCGTGTTTACATAACACTGTGTTTTTTGTTTCCGGCAGTTTTACATAGTAAATTTAGGATATAATACGAGCATATCTTCCAATGTATCAGATGAAATGAAATATTCACATAGTTCTTTATACCTCATGTTAGGTGGTCTGAAAGGCTGTATCACATGACATTCCGAGATATAATGCTCAAGCGTTCGCTTGTTTTCTTCGTTACACAGTCTACATTTAGTTTCATCTGCACTTTTTGCACCGTGCAGTTGCCAATACATTCTGTAACCTAAACGTATTCTGGCAATAACCACGTCACATTGTCTGGTTTGACTTCGGTGCCACCCATAGGAGGGCTTGCTATCTCTATACTGATCGTAGTGCCTTATGGTACAGCTTTCAGGCCTTTGAGTGTTTGTCAGATCTACTAGTTCTTCCTTATGAGAACTTTTCAATATATGTGCAACCCTAGCAAGAGGCATCCCAAGATCTATGTTCACAGTATCTTTGCTACAGGCTTCCTTCGCCAATTTGTCGACGTGGTCGTGCTTGCTTATGCCAACATGAGATGGTATCCATACAAATTGAATGTTAAAATTACGCTCTATTGCACAAGTTACGTTACGCTTAATGCAACTCACAATTTCCTCATCGCCACCTGCTTTGAAAGAATTTAGTGTCCGAAGAGCACTCTGAGAATCACAGAAAACTACTCCAGAGCCCCGAGACATTACGAATTCCGTTGCAAGGAGTATACCTGCCAGCTCCGTTTGTGTAGTGCTGGCCCAATTTTGCACTCTCATATTAACTTGATGTTTTAGTAGGCCATTTTTGTATACAGTACAAGCACAACCAGCTTTGTATCCAGACTGTACGGATCCGTCAACGTAACACTCGTATACATCATCGCCCATAGACTCTGTGTGTTCCTTCACCGTTGCTAATGCAATTTGTTGTAACACGCAATTATGCACACTGTTTTTTTGTGGTAGACACGTAAGGTGCACGATCAATTTTGATTTTTTCCATGGTGGAATGGATCGACCCTGTGGTATTTTACTAATTGGGACATTGAGCTTTGTAATGTTCATGGAGATTTTGTGTATTAGAGGGCGCGCGTGTGTGTGATTAGTCACGTCTGCTTGCGTGATTTTATGCTGCATTTGTTTTTTGGAAGTCTGAAAGATACAAGGGTTCCCTCAGAGCTTTGACCCCAAATATAGTGGAAGTAAATATTATTCTATCAGAGATGGATGGTAGGTTAAGTTCCGACCTCATGTTTACTATCCTTGCTGTTCTCGGGGCGCCGAGGATAATCCTCATGGCTTCATTTTGCACTACCTCCAAGCCATTTATTTCTGATTCCTTACATTGCAACAAGTGCAGTGCATGGTAGTCTACAACTGATCTTATAAAAGCCAAGTAAAACAGTCTAGCGAGCTTAACATTGATGCCATGTTCTCTTCCAACAAGAACTTTCAACGGTTTCAGTCTCTCCCAGAGTCTCTTTTTCAGGGAAGGGATCAGGTCTGCATCATTTATGTTCACCCAGAGATATTTATATTTATGACACATGTCAAGCTCTTGGTCACCTATGCGAAAAGTGGGTAGGGGTATGATACATGGATTGAGAGCCATTGTTTTCTCAGTGGATATGACTAATCCACACTCATGAGCCCTAGTTGTGAGTTTGTCGAGAATTATTTGCATCCTCTCTTGTGATGATGCTTTGACACATATGTCATCAGCATAGCATATAATGGATTCACCATCCCCAAGTGGAATATCTGCCACCAGCTTGTGCATGAGGACATTGAACAACATAGGGCTGAGAACTCCTCCCTGTGGCGTCCCAAGTTCAAAAGATTGTGTGGTGGAACTTCTCACTCCCCTGAACAAGACACTTGCAGATCTGTTCGAAAGATACATTCTAATCCAGCTCAATAATTTACCCCGGATGCCAAAGCTTACTAATTGTTTTAGGATAATTTCTCTGTTTGCAATGTCAAAAGCTGACTTAAGGTCAAGAAAAACAGTGTGCTTCCCTGGATTAGAGTTTGAGTAGTACTCTGCAAAGCAATGTTGTGTGCTACGTCCCGTTATGAATCCGTACAGTCTGTGAGATAATTTACCTTGCAACCTGTACCTGAGTCTGTTCAAAATTATCCTTTCTAGAACTTTGCAGATACATGAGGTTAGTGAGATTGGGCGGTATTTATCAGTGTTTGGTTTCGGTATAGGGATGATTAGACTGCGCGTCCAGAATACCTTCTGACAAACTTAACCTGCACAGGTGCAAAAGGGGATTACCAGGTACCTGAGCTATAAGGCGGAGGACACTATAGGTAATTCCATCTTCACCTGGTGCAGACGCTTTTCCTTTGAACAGTGCATTGTTCAGCTCCCACTCAGTAATCTCAGCAAAGTCTGAAGGGTCTGTCTCAGAACATCCAATCTCAATGGCAAATTTACGTGCAATTTTAGACTGACTAAGGTGGTTCTGAATATTTGTGGGAAGTGAGCTCAATTTGGACGCTCCAGCCCATTGACTAAGGAGCATGTCTGCTTGTGCAAGAGGACTATGGAATTGCGGGGTGTTAGTTCTTTTGCCTGAGAGTCGATTAATTTTTTTCCAGACCTCAGACATTGAGGTGTTATTGTTTATGCTTTGTAGGAACTGTTCAAAGCGTTCTTTTCTAAAAAGAGTTTTTAAATCCCGTAGATTTTTGTTATCCTTAAGAAACTGAATAAGATTGTCAGGTGTATTGTCCTGCTTGTAGATATCACAAAGCTCCTGAACTCGCTTTTGTTCCCTTAATAGTGTAGGGTCACTGACCCACTTAGGTTGTTTTAGGCGTTGTGAATTGTTGCTCTTTAAGGTTTTCTTTGGACAGACCCAGGTGTTGTAGTAATCAGTGACCACTTTCATCATGTCCATGGAGAATTTATCAACACTCGTTACTGTGTAATCGTTATACCAGTCATAAATACGTGATTTAAAGTGGTGCTCAAGGTAAGGAGGAATAGAAATTTTAAGCCTATTTGTTTTTGCAGATGGACTATTATCAACAGCGTATCTCGTTACTATTGCAAAGTGGTCACTGATTAGCTCTGTTGCAAGCATGCTTCTGACGTTTCCATGCACAAGATCCCTTCCTATTACATAATCTAGCCTACCCCCCGCCACGTGAGTTTTCCTGTCTGTATCATATACGGTCATAGATCTATCGTTCACAAAATTTCGGAACTCTTCGCCATTTTCATTGCATTGACTGTCTCCAAATGTATAATGCCTAGCATTAAAATCCCCCATGCATATTGTGCCGTGATTCTGAAAGTTGGGCAGTGAATCAGTTTGAAACTTTCTACACCTTGCGTATACATTGTACAGAGAGAAAAACCCAGAGGCTGTTCGAATGTGTAAATGCTGATATTGCACATTATTGTCATCAGACTTCTGCACCAAATTATGCGGTATGGTGTCACTGACATAAGTCAATAGGCCTGTCATCCCTGTGTTCGTATAGGAGTGGTACCCTCTAATTCTAGGGGCGGTTTTTATTTTAGTGGCTTATGTGAAGGGCTCTTGAAGACAGATAACGTCAACATTATGGTTATGAATGTAGTAGAGCAAGTCATTAATTCTACGGTTGACACCACGTATATTCCATGAGAGAAACGTAATTATTTTCTTGTCCCCCATCACACCCTATGATTAGCTGATTGGTCAAATTTGTGTTTGATGAAGCCCTTTAGTTTGCAGATTTCTTGTACAGCATTACATATCTGTGCTGCATCTTGTTTATTTACACTGATTCTGCGCGCTTTCCTCATATTGATATTATACGTATAATCCGTACCTGATATCATTTTCTGAGTGATGTCCCATAGTTCGTCCGTTTCCTGCATATTTCCGTAGGCGTTGTTTTCACTGTTACTGTCGTCACCGTTTTTAGATGATTCGTCGATGGTATCTTGAGTAATAACATTATCACAGACCTCATTCGTATTTTCGACATCACTAACATCATCAGAAATCATATTTTCCCTGTCTGCTACCCGATCACTTTTTATTTCCATAATCATTTTTCTCATTTCAACAAGCTCTTGCCTGATGCTTTCATTCCTATTTTCAACATTACTAACATCATTAGAAAGCATATTTTCCCTGGCTACTCCCCGATCACTTTTTATTTCCATAATAATTTTTCTCATTTCAGCGAGTTCTTGCCTGAAGCTTCTTATTTCCTCAATCACTTCCTTGTTTTGTTCATCACTGTTCACTCCTGTGGCACTGTTTCCTTGGATGGGGAATCCCCCTGGCAGTTGCGGGAATGCCTGTGGGTTGGTGACGTCACACGGCACTGGTTGGGGTGCGGCTGGGCTGGGCATCGCCGCTCCGCGGTCGATGGGTACGGTCGGGGCAGCAGGGGGGGGTGCGCGCGGCGGTTTGTGGGGGCAGTTGCGGTGCCAGGCCGCCACGCCTTGCTCTCCGCACCTGATACACCTCTTCACGATGCTGATGCTGCCAGTGTCTTCGTTGTCGTTGTCTTTTTCATTTTTATGTGCAGGACAGTCCTTCGTCAGGTGAGCTTCTGCGCAAACAGCACAGGCTGTTTCTTTCCTGCAATATTTTGCTACGTGGCCGTACCCCTGGCACTTGTAGCAAACCACAACATCCGAGCTCCACGGTCGAATGGAGCTCGACTCTATCTATTGTCCAAAGAATTTGTACTCTTTGGGTGGCGGATGTTCTCCACTCCATACAATGACGATTCTATTCAGGGCTTGTCCTTCCTTGTAGATCCTCCGAGCTTTAAAAACACCCGGAAGATGCAGTGCTTCTTCTGCGGCGGCCTCCTTCGGAAACCTGGTAACCAGGTATTCCCCGTATGTTTTGCCTTTGGGTCTATAGTCGTCTTTATTTTGCAGAGAAATTCCTGCGAAAGTCCCATTAATCATGAGGGCTACGTATTGTTGTTGTTCCCTCTTTACATAGACATAACGAGAGGATATCCATTTCCCCTGCACCATGTCTAGCGGGCCTTCCTCTTGGAGGGGCGGCAGCTGGCTGACCTCCCTCATCCACTTGATTTTATCAGCTGTAGACGTATCCTCCGGAAAGGCCAGTCTAATGTACTTTTCCTTTGGGGCGATGGGTTCACGTTGTTTAGTCGTTGCTCCGGTTGCATTATTGGTCATGTTGCTGGTGTGGTGTTGCGATGTGGTCTTCACTGTCTTCCTCCTCTTCTGAACGAGTTGGAATCCCTCGTCATCCACATCGGGGTCGACAGGCGAATCCACATTGTTCATTTCCCTATGTTCAGTGAAATCAATCCCTCCCATAGGGTGGGGGGATGAGGGGGTGGTAGATGGCAATGCGGGGGCCCCGAGCACGTCCCCCTCCCCCTCCATGATGGGACAGCGAGGGGAGCGAGGAGGTGGTTGTCCACTTCTACGGTGATTAATTCCCTGCGGTCGGGCGCGGGGAGGGTGTGAGCGCCAGGTCAAGTGCTGTCACACATACACTCACCAGGGCTGGTCAACGGTCGTCCGTACAGCACCCTGTTACCCTGGCACTACACTCAGTATTCGTAACTTTTACTAAACACTGTCTTTTCTAGATGCCTTGACCATAGTATCTGACACAATTTGGTGAGTATACACCCACGCACACCACACACAGTTTGGGTATAAGGACAACCCAGGTGAGGGGGTTTATCCCCGTAAAATCGTCCAAAACACAGGAGAAATCCTGGTGACGTCCTGCCTTGGTGTTACTAGGCTTTGAACTGTATTTCGATAAGTTCGCGAAAAAGGAAAGCAAATAAAGTCATACACATATGTAAACAAGTATCATTTATTTTGAAATTACCAAAAGCTTTATACATTTTAACATTATCCTAAACAAAAATAAATTGTCACTTAAACGTACATTTAAAATTAGATTAAAATTTCAGATGACTGAATATGATTTTCTATGCTGCCTGTGGAATCTTCGGAGCCGTGACAGTCAAGACGCCATCGGAAGACATTGCGGAAGTCACGGCCTCCATGTTCACTTTGCCTGGGAAGTTGAAACGTCGACAGAAGCTTTTCATGGACTTGAAGTCGTCGTCTTCCTTTTCCACTCGACCTTCCACCACCACCTGATTGTCTTCCACTCTAACCTTAACGTCTCCACTCTTGAAGTCATGAACATCCAGCACAACCTGTATGTAGAATCAATTAAGAGTATTTTTATTGTGTTTTCCTTGTATCTAAATAATGTTTCTGTGACCTAGATCATTTTTTAAAAAATCTTCAAATTTTATCTTTTTTAACGATTTCTTCTTTCTTTTATGTATATGAGTATTTGCGATCCACATGATTTTTAGATTGTAAAACTAACCTTGTGATTCTGGTCGTCTTCGCTGAAGGCCATGACTTGGTTCTCTTGCTGCAAATTGCGCCCTCTTACACGTCTGTAGCTACTCATGAGATCACTCACGGATTTGCTTTCTCCCCACGTATCAAGGATTTGGTCGATGGCTGTCTCAAAGTGCTTCCGAATATCCTCGAAGAAGGAATCATGGAAGAAAAGTCCCTTCTCAGCGATGGGGAGAACTGAATCCTCATTGCATTTAGATTCTTCCGGTGTCTGTTCAGTACGGGTGGTAGTATTCTTGGTCTCCATTTTTCTTTAGCGCAAGTTTCGTGGAAATGTAGATTAAGCTAAACCTTGTTCTGTTCTCTCACGGAGTGTTGTTTCGGTTGTGTCTATCAGAAGGCGGCTGCTCCTGCTTTTATGTGGCGCGAGTTGGATGTGTGCCCAATGTCCACCTTCGTTTGGACGCAAGATTATGGTATGCTTGGCAACATCTTGATTTCGAATTTCTTGAAACTTCCAGATTTTAACAAAGTAATTAAATTGAATACATACGATACAAACATGCGGTAAATGCTTCAATACTAATTATGCGTCGTTATAGATATACCAGAACTACATCATCATTTATATACAGATATATATACACATATACATTCATATGTATACATATATAAATATACATATCCAGATATATATAAATATATACATATATAAATATACATATCCAGATATATATAAATATATACATATATACATGCATATATATAGACATATATGCACATACACGTACACTTATATTATCCTTACACGTACATAAACACACACACACAGACATATATATATATATATATATATGTGTGTGTGTGTGTGTGTATGTGTGTGTGTACGTATGTATGTATATAAATAGATATATTTACCATTTGTCTATATATATGTAAAGGTTTTATTTTCAATTCAAGTATTTCTTGCAAAATCAACAGCTACCATTTACACTTTGCCTGGGTAATTTACAAAATATATACACATATATACACATATGTATGTATATATATATATATATATATATATATATGTGTGTGTGTGTGTGTGTAAATGTTTTGTGTCGCAATCCATGCGACATAAAAACAATCCATGCTTTTTCGATAGGTTCGCGAGGAATACATACATATAAAATATGCAGTATATTTATATTATAATTACATATTTATATACATATATCTATATGTATCAATGTAAATAAAAATATGTATATATATGTATATTTTAAATGTAACATACATATAATCATTACATAACATATATATATACATATATATCATTTCAAGTGTGTGTGGCACACGACTGTCTTGTAGCAGCGTGCACACATAGTACTACTCTGGCGAATGAATCCAAAGTTACTTGTCCTTGATGACTGAAATCATCAGATACCAAGCTTTACTTTTTCGCAGTATCCGTGACGAAAATAACTAGCAAGAGTCACTCACGGTGGCTAGTCACTGAAACAGCAGCGCTGGGTTACTGAGGCTTCCCCAGCGCTTGGGTATGCTTCATAGTCGCCGACTTCTCATTGTACCCTTAAAACATATTGCAGCAGTGTTGCATAGAAAAAAATAAATATTTAGAAACATAAGAAAATTCAAACCCTGATAATAGTAACGAACTGCGATACACATTATGTCTCTGTCTCTGTCCCTTTTATTTTGTTTAACTTTGTATCTTTACTCGTTCGAATCACGTGGTATGCTATAAAACGCCCTCAGGGGGCCAAATGTGGCTCGGGAGCCAGGTTTAAACCAGTAAACATGGCAAAGGTTACACTACTTAGAAGTGAATCCTCTTTGCATTTGGGTCGCAATTTCTCTTCATAAGTTTCGAAGAACCATCTGTTATGAAATTTATGCAGCAGTAAGCAACCGATGGTATTTTTTCGATTACTTTCGCGAAAAATAAGCAAAGTAATACACGGATGTAAACAAATACGATTTATTAAAAAGAATACATCAATAAATGAACTTAATTTCTATTCTACAAATTTACAATAAATAATTAGACATACATTATATTTTAACTTATATCATAATTTAAGCTCATTAAATATTTTTCTATGCTGCCTGTGGAATCTTCGGAGCTGCGATAGTCAAGACGCCATCGGAGGACATTGCAGAAGTCACGCCCTCCATAGCCACTTTGCCTGGGAAGTTGAAGCGTCGACAGAAGCTTTTCATGGACTTGAATTCGTCCTCTTCCTTTTCCACTCTACCTTCCACCACCACCTGATTGTCTTCCACTCTGACCTTAACGTCTCCACTCTTGAAGTCATGAACATCCAGCACAACCTGTATATATAATAATAAAGACTAGTTGCTTTTCCCTCTTTTTTCTTTTCTTTTTTTTAATCTCATTAATATTTAAATAATATGTTTGCGTGACCTAGATCATTTCTGAAAAAAATCCTTACCTTCAATTTAATTTTTTCTTTTTTACCGATTGTTAGTTCTATTTATGCATACGATTATTAGAATTGGTGTTATTGCGATCTGCATTGTTTTTAAATACTAAAACTAACCTTATGATTCTGGTCGTCTTCGCTGAAGGCCATGACTTGGTTCTCTTGATGCAAATTGCGCTCTCTTATACGTCTGTAGCTACTCATGAGATCACTCACGGACGTGGCCTCTCCCCACGTATCCAGGATTTGGTCGATGGCTGTCTCAAAGTGCTTCCGAATATCCTCGAAGTAAGAATCATGGAAGAAAAGTCCCTTCTCAACGATGGGCAGAAGTGAGTCCTCTTTGGGAGATTCTGTTTTTTGTTCACTGAGAGTGGTATTATTTTCATTCTCCATATTTCGCTTGGAAATGTAGATAAAGATAAAGCTTGCTCTGTTCTCTCAAAGAGTATTCTTTATATTGTGTCTAACAAGAGGCGGCTGCTGATGCTTTTATGTGGCGCGAGTTGGGTGTGCGCCCACTTTCCACCTCCATCTGGACGCGTCACGGAATGCTTGGCAATAACTTCATTTGAAGCTTCTTGTAACTTCTAGCTCTCAATTTAAAAGGAATGCATACGATACAATCATACGGTAAAAGCTTTATTACTAACTATGCGTTTTTTATTGATATATTCCATCATCTAAAGGGGTGTCATTTATATATAGACACAAAAAGATATATATATACACGCAAACACACATGCATGTGTGTATATATAGAGATATATTATATACAAATACGCACACACATGCGCAAACATACTTTTTATGTGTGTATAAGGACAATGTATGTGTACACATACTATATGTTTATCTGTACCTGTATATATTTACATATATGTTTAAAGGGACTATATATGTGCACACATGTGATTGTGTGTGTATATGAATGTCTGTATACATATCTATATATGTGCATGAGTGTACATAAACACAAACACATATAAATGTATATATTATATAAATGTACATTTAATATACATATATGTGTGTGTCTGTGTGTGTGTATATATAAATGTATGTAAACATATACATATATATGTATATACACATGTATATCTTATATATATATATATATATATATATATATGATAATACTTATATGTGTATGTGTGTGCTTATACATATACATATATATGTATATATATGGATGTATGTCTATTTACATATATATCTACTTTCTTTATCTGCCTGTGCCCATATCATTTAATACATTTCCTGCAAAATTAATAGCTTCCATGTACACTTTGCTTCGGAAATATACAAAAAATAGATATTTGATTAATTGCTCATATAAACTTAACAACTAACCCTTTAACATATTATCTTTTATTATTTCTGAAAGGGTGACTCAGAGGGATGTAAGTTTCCTCTTGCACAAAGCGCTTGGTAATCGATTGTTCCATTCTCATTAATATCATTTCATTAAAAAATAATCATAGAAACACAGGTCACAACAACTTTTTTCTAAAAGTTTCGAAGGACTATCTGTTATGAAAACAATGCAACAATAAAAATCGGAAAAGGGAGACAAACAGTTCTTTTAATATTATCTAAAATAATACACAATCACTTTAGCATTCATTGTCTTTAAGATTAGATTATAATTTCGGCTAATTAAATGTTTGTTTATGCTGCATGTGGAATCATCTATATGGCCATCCTATGTATAGACACATACACACTATAAATATACATGTGCACAGATAAGGATAAGTACAAACACACACGCGCACGCATATATATATATTCATTTAATTATTTGTTTTTTTATATGTATATGTATATATGTTTATGTTATATATATACTTATATGAGTATATATGTATGTGTATATATGTATATATATGTGTGTGTGTGTATCTACATAAATGTAGCTGTGTGAAAAGATTATATGTATATACATGTGTGTATATGTATAAATATAATCATACATTACATATATTTCCTTATACATGTCAAATATTTCCTGCCTTGGTAGTTGAAAAAAACTATCCATTTATTTATTTGTTCATGTGATCCTAACAACTAACCTGAAGCGCTTGGTAGACCAATTTTAGTTTTTACTAGTTTTTCGAAAAAGAATCATGGAAGCGCAGGTCACAAATAGGGATCCCTCTTTGCATCTGACACTTGCGCCTTTTCTTCAAGAGTTTCGAAGAACCCTCTGTTGTGCAGTTTATGCGACAGTCAATGTTTTTTTTTTTTTTTCGATAAGTTCGCCCAAAAGGAAGGCAAGTATAGTCATACACACATATAAACAAGTATCATTTATTTTAAAAATAGCAAAAGCTTCATTTTAACATTATCCTAAACAAAAATAAATTGTCATTTAAACGTACATTTAAAATTAGATTACAGTTTCAAATAATGGAATATGATTTACTATGCTGCCTGTGGAATCCTCGGAGCCGTGACAGTCAAGACGCCATCGGAAGACATTGCGGAAGTCATGGCCTCCATGTTCACTTTGCCTGGGAAGTTGAAACGTCGGTAGAAGTTTTTCATGGATTTGAAGTCGTCCTCTTCCTTTTCCACTCGACCTTCCACCACCACCTCATTGTCTTCCACTCTAACCTTAACGTCTCCACTCTTGAAGTCATGAACATCCAGCACAACCTGTATATAGAATCATCTAAGAAAAAGTTTTTTTGTATTTTCCTTGTTTCCGTGACCTATATCATTTCTGAAAAACATTTATTTCTTTTAACTATTTCTTCTTACTTTCTCTCAAAGAGTATTGTTTATATTGTGTCTAACAAGAGGCGGCTGCTGATGCTTTTATGTGGCGCGAGTTGGGTGTGCGCCCACTTTCCACCTCCATCTGGACGCGTCACGGAATGCTTGGCAATAACTTCATTTGAAGCTTCTTGTAACTTCTAGCTCTCAATTTAAAAGGAATGCATACGATACAATCATACGGTAAAAGCTTTATTACTAACTATGCGTTTTTTATTGATATATTCCATCATCTAAAGGGGTGTCTTTTATATATAGACACAAAAAGATATATATATACACGCAAACACACATGCATGTGTGTATATATAGAGATATATTATATACAAATACACACACACATGCGCAAACATACTTTTTATGTTTGTATAAGGACAATGTATGTGTACACATACTATATGTTTATCTGTACCTGTATATATCTACATATATGTTTAAAGGGACTATATATGTGCACACATGTGATTGTGTGTGTATATATGAATGTCTGTATACATATCTATATATGTGCATGAGTGTACATAAACACAAACACATATATATGTATATATTATATACATGTGTATGTACATTTAATATACATATATGTGTGTGTCTGTGTGTGTGTATATATAAATGTATGTAAACATATACATATATATGTATATACACATGTATATCTTATATATATATATATATATATGATAATACTTATATGTGTATGTGTGTGCTTATACATATACATATATATGTGTATATATGGATGTATGTCTATTTACATATATATCTACTTTCTTTATCTGCCTGTGCCCAAATCATTTAATACATTTCCTGCAAAATTAATAGCTTCCATGTACACTTTGCTTCGGAAATATACAAAAAATAGATATTTGATTAATTGCTCATATAAACTTAACAACTAACCCTTTAACATATTATCTTTTATTATTTCTGAAAGGGTGACTCAGTGGGATGTAAGTTTCCTCTTGCACAAAGCGCTTGGTAATCGATTGTTCCATTCTCATTAATATCACTTCATTAAAAAATAATCATAGAAACACAGGTCACAACAACTTTTTTCTAAAAGTTTCGAAGGACTATCTGTTATGAAAACAATGCAATAATAAAAATCGGAAAAGGGAGACAAACAGTTCTTTTAATATTATCTAAAATAATACACAATCACTTTAGCATTCATTGTCTTTAAGATTAGATTATAATTTCGGCTAATGAAATGTTTGTTTATGCTGCATGTGGAATCATCTATATGGCCATCCTATGTATAGACACATACACACTATAAATATACATGTGCACAGATAAGGATAAGTACAAACACACACGCGCACGCATATATATATATATATATATATATATATTCATTTAATTATTTGTTTATTTATATGTATATGTATATATGTTTATGTTATATATATACTTATAAGAGTATATATGTATATGTATATATGTATATATATGTGTGTGTGTGTATCTACATAAATGTAGCTGTGTGAAAAGATTATATGTATATACATTTGTGTATATGTATAAATATAATCATACATTACATATATTTCCTTATACTTGTCAAGCATTTCCTGCCTGGGTAGTTGAAAAAAACTATCCACTTATTTATTTGTTCATGTGATCCTAACAACTAACCTGAAGCGCTTGGTAGACCAATTTAAGTTTTTACTAGTTTTTCGAAAAAGAATCATGGAAGCGCAGGTCACAAATAGTGATCCCTCTTTGCATCTGACACTTGCGCCTTTTCTTCAAGAGTTTCGAAGAACCCTCTGTTGTGCAGTTTATGCGACAGTCAATGTTTTTTTTTTTTTTTTCGATAAGTTCGCCCAAAAGGAAGGCAAGTATAGTCATACACACATATAAACAAGTATCATTTATTTTAAAAATAGCAAAAGCTTCATTTTAACATTATCCTAAACAAAAATAAATTGTCATTTAAACGTACATTTAAAATTAGATTACAGTTTCAAATAATGGAATATGATTTACTATGCTGCCTGTGGAATCTTCGGAGCCGTGACAGTCAAGACGCCATCGGAAGACATTGCGGAAGTCATGGCCTCCATGTTCACTTTGCTAGGGAAGTTGAAACGTCGGTAGAAGTTTTTCATGGATTTGAAGTCGTCCTCTTCCTTTTCCACTCGACCTTCCACCACCACCTCATTGTCTTCCACTCTGACCTTAACGTCTCCACTCTTGAAGTTATGAACATCCAGCACAACCTGTATATAGAATCATCTAAGAAAATGTTTTTGTATTTTCCTTGTATCTTAATAATCTGTTTCCGTGACCTATATCATTTCTGAAAAACATTTATTTTTTTAACGATTTCTTCTTACTTTCGTGTAAATGAATATTTGCGATCCACATGATTTTTAAATTGTAAAACTAACCTTGTGATTCTGGTCGTCTTCACTATAGGCCATGACTTGGTTCTCTTGCTGCAAATTGCGCCCTCTTACACGTCTGTAGCTACTCATGAGATCACTCACGGATTTGCTTTCTCCCCACCTATCCAGGATTTGGTCGATGGCTGTCTCAAAGTGCTTCCGAATATCCTCGAAGAAGGAATCATGGAAGAAAAGTCCCTTCTCAGCGATGGGGAGAACTGAATCTTCGTTGCATTTAGATTCTTCCGGTGTCTGTTCAGTAAGGGTGGTAGTATTCTTGTTCTCCATTTTTCTCTAGCGCAAGGTTCGTGGAAATATAGATAAAGCTAAAGCTTGTTCTGTTCTCTCACGGAGTGTTGTTTCTGTTGTGTCTATCAGAAGGCGGCTGCTGCTGCTTTTATGTGGCGCGAGTTGGATGTGTGCCCAATGTCCACCTTCGTTTGGACGCAAGATTATGGTATGCTTGGCAACATCTTGATTTCGAATTTCTTGAAACTTCCAGATTTTAACAAAGTAATTAAATTGAAAACATACGATACAAACATGCGGTAAATGCTTCAATACTAATTATGCGTCGTTATAGATATACCAGTACTACATCATTTATATAAAGATATATATACACATATACATGCATATGTATATAAATATAAATATAGATATCCATATATATATAAATATATACATATATACATGCATATTTATAAACATATAAGCACATACACGTACACTTATATTATCCTTACACGTACATAAACACACACACACACATACATATATATATATATGCATATATATGTGTGTGTGTGTGTACGTATGTATGTATATAAATAAATATATTTACCATTTGTGTATATATATGTAAAGTTTTTATTTTCTGTTTCAAGTATTTCTTGCAAAATCAACAGCTACCATTTACACTTTGCCTGGGTAATTTACAAAATATATATGCATGCGTATGTATATATATGTATGTATATAAATACATGTGTGTATATGTATATGTATATGCATATGTATATATATATATATGTGTGTGTGTGTGTGTGTGTACATGTTTTGTGTCGCAATCCATGCGACATAAAAACAATCCATGCTTTTTCGATAGGTTCGCGAGGAATACATACATATAAAATATGCAGTATATTTATATTATAATCACATATTAATATACATATATATATGTATCAATAGAAATAAAAATATGTATATACACGTATATTTTAAATGTAACATACATATAATCATTACATAACATATATATACATATATATCATTTCAAGTGTGTGTGGCACACGACTGTCTTGTAGCAGCGTGCACACATAGTACTACTCTGGTGAATGAATCCAAAGTCAATTGTCCTTGATGACTGAAATCATCGGATACCAAGCTTTACTTTTTCGCGGTATCCGTGACGAAAATAACTAGAAAGAGTGTCACTCACGGTGGCTAGTCACTGAAACAGCAGCGCTGCGTGACTGAGGCTTCCCCAGCGCTTGGGTATGCTTCATACTCGTCTACTTCTCATTGTACCCTTAAAACATATCGCGGCTACGAAACATTTTCGTTTTAATTCAGTGTTTCATAGAAAAAAAAAAAAATTATTTAGAAACATACGAAAATTCTAACCCTGATAATAGTAACGAACAGCGATACACATTATGTCTCTGTCTCTGTCCCTTTTATTTTGTTTAACTTTGTTTCTTTACTCCTTCGAATTACGTGGTATGCCATAGAAAGCCCTCAGGGGGCCAAATGTGGCTCGGGAGCCAAGTTTAAACCAGTAAACATGGCACAGGTTACACTAGTTAGAAGTGAATCCTCTTTGCATTTGGAACGCATTTTTTTCTTCATGAGTTTCGAAGAACCATCTGTTATGAAATTTATGCAACAGTAAGCAAACGATGGTATTTTTTCGATTATTTTCGCGAAAAATACGCAAAGTAATACTCGGATGTAAACAAATACGATTTATTAAAAAGAATACATCAATAAATGAACTTAATTTCTATAGTCTACAAATTAACAATAAATAGTTAGACATACATTATATTTTAACTTATATCATAATTTAAGCTCATTAAATATTTTTCTATGCTGCCTGTGGAATTTTCGGAGCCGTGATAGTCAAGACGCCATCGGAAGACATTGCAGAAGTCACACCCTCCATATCCACTTTGCCTGGGAAGTTGAAGCGTCGACCGAAGCTTTTCATGGACTTGAATTCGTCCTCTTCCTTTTCCACTCGACCTTCCACCACCACCTGATTGTCTTCCACTCTAACTTTAACGTCTCCTCTCTTAAAGTCATGAACATCCAGCACAACCTGTATATAGAATCAATGAAGAGTATTTGTTTTCCCTTGTTTTTTTTTTTTGTTTTTTTTCTTTCATTTTAATAAATATCTAAATATTCTGTTTGCGTGACCTAGATCATTTCAGAAAAAAAAAAAATCCTTACCTTCAATTTGATTTTTTTCTTAACTAATTGTTTCTCTTGTTCATGCATACGATTATTAGAATTTGTATTTTTTGGATCTGCATTGTTTTTAGATACTAAAACTAACCTTGTGATTCTGATCGTCTTCGCTGAAGGCCATGACTTGGGTCTCTTGCTGCAAATTGCGCTCCCTTACGCGTCTGTAGCTACTCATGAGATCACTCACTGACCTGGCTTCTCCCCACGTATCCAGGATTTGGTCGATGGCTGTCTCAAAGTGCTTCTGAATATCCTCGAAGAAAGAGTCATGGAAGAAAAGTCCCTTCTCAACGATGGGGAGAAGTGAATCCTCTTTGGGAGATTCTGTTTTTTGTTCATTAAGAGTGGTATTATTTTTGTTCTCCATATTTCTCTTGGAAATGTAGATAAAGCTACAGCTTCTTCTGTTCTCTCACGGAGTTTTGTTTATATTGTGTCTAGCAAGAGGCGGCTGCTGATGCTTTTATGTGGCGCGAGTTGGGTGTGCGCCCACTTTCCACCTCCATCTGGACGCTTCACGGAATGCTTGGCAACAACTTCTTGAAACTTCTAGCTCTCAGTTTAAATGAATGCATACAATACAATCATGCGGTTAAAGCTTTATTACTAACTATGCGTTTTTTATTGATATATTCCATCATCTAAAGGGGAGTCATTTATATATAGACACAAAAATTTATATATATATGAATATATACGCAAACAAACATATACTGTATGTTTATTTGTACCTGTATATATATATATATATATATATATATATATATATATTTCTAAAGGGACTACATATGTGCACACATGTGATTGTGTGTACATATATATGAATGTATACATATCTATATATGTGCGTGAGTGTACTTAAACACACACACATATATATGTTTACATATATTTATATACACAAACAAAAACAAATATATATATATTTATATATATACACAGTAGCGCGATTACACATACACACACACACACACACACACATATATATATATATATATATATATATATATATATATATTACATACATGTGTATGTATATTTCTTATACATATGTGTGTGTCTGTGTCTGTGTGTATAAATGCATGTAAACATATACATATATATGTATAAACACATGTATGTATATCATATATATATAATATATATACATAGATGTGAATGTGTGTGCTTATACATACACATATATATGTATATATATATATATATATATATATATGTATGGATGTATGTCTATTTACATATATACCTACTTTGTATATCTGTCTGTGCCCACATCATTTAATATATATCCTGCAAAATTAATAGCTTCCATGTACACTTTGCCTCGGAAATATACAACAAAAAAACAGTAAATTGATTAATTGCTCATATAAACCTGACAACTAACCTTTAAACATATTATCATTTATCATTTCTTTAAGGGTCACTCAGAGGGATGTAAACTTCCTGTTGCACAAAGCGCTTGGTAGACGATCGTTCCATTTTAATTGATATTATTGAAAAATAATCATAGAAACACAGGTCACAGCAATCGGAAGAAGTGAACTCTCTTTGCATTTGGTACTTTATTTGTTTCTGAAAGTTTCGAAGGACTGTCTGTTATGAAAGCCATGCAACAATAACAATCGGAAAAGGAAGACAGACTTTTTTTTAAATATTATTTAAAGTAAACAATCACTTTAGCATTCATTGTCTTTAAGATTATAATTTCAGCAAATGAAAGTTCTTATGCTACCTGTGGAATCATCTATAACCCCATCCTATGTATAGACACACATATACTATAAATATACATGTCTATAGATAAGTACAACTACAAACACACACGCACGCGCTTACATATTTTTTCATTTATCTATTTGTTATTTATAAGTATATGTATATATATATATATGTATGTATTATATATACATATGGATGTGTATATATGTATATACATACATATGTGTGTTCATCTACTTAAATGTAACTGTGTAAAAAGATTATATGTGTATATATACACATGTGTATATGTATATAATATATATAATTAAAACATACATATATTTCCTTATACATGTCAATATTTCCTGCCTGGGTAATTGACAAAAACTACCCACTTATTTATTTCTTCATGTGATCCTAACAACCTGTAATGCTTTTAAATGTACATGTCTCCTAAAAGGGTTATTCAAGTTTGTCTTATGTTGTACATGAAGCACTCGGTGGACCAACATTAGTTTTTATTAGTTTTTCGAAAAAGAATCATGGAAGCACAGGTCACAAATAGTCAACCCTCTTTGCATTTGGCACTTGCACCTTTTCTTCAATAGTTTCGAAGATCCCTCTGTTATGCAGTTTATGCGAAGGTCGATGTTTTTTTTTTTTTTTTTCTTCTTTCTTTCTTTTTTTCATTTCGATAAGTTCGCGAAAAAGGAAGGCAAGTAAGGTCATACACACAAGTAAACAAGTATAATTTATTTTAAAAATAGCAAAAGCTTTGTTCATTTCCACATTATCCTGAAGAAAAATTAATTGTTACCTAAACGTACATCTAATCGTAATTTTAGCTCATTAAATATTTTTCTATGCTGCCAGTGGAATCTTCGGAGCCGTGATAGTCAAGACACCATCGGAAGACATTGCAGAAGTCACGCCCTCCATAACCACTTTGCCTGGGAAGTTGAAACGTCGACAGAAGCTTTTCATGGACTTGAAGTCGTCCTCTTCCTTTTCTACTCGACCTTCCACTACCACCTGATTGTCTTCCACTCTGACCTTAACGTCTCCACTCTTGAAGTCATGAACATCCAGTACAACCTGTATATAGAATCAATGAGGAGTATTTATTTTTCCCTTGTTTTTCTTTTTCTTTTTCATTTTAATGAATATCTAAATAATCAGTTTGCATGACCTTGATCATTTCTGAAAAAAATCCTTACCTTGAATTAGATTTTTTTTTTTATAACGATTGTTTCTTCTATTCATGCATACGATTATTATAATTGGTGTTTTTGCGATCTGCATTGTTTTTAGATACTAAAACTAACCTTGTGATTCTGGTCGTCTTCACTGAAGGCCATGACTTGGTTCTCTTGCTGCAAATTGCGCTCTTTTACACGTCTGTAGCTACTCATGAGATCACTCACGGGCCTGGCTTCTCCCCACGTATCCAGGATTTGGTCGATGGCTGTCTCAAACTGCTTCCGAATATCCTCGAAGAAAGAATCATGGAAGAAAAGTCCCTTCTCAGCGATGGGGAGAAGTGAATCCTCTTTGGGGGATTCTGTTTTTTGGTCATTAAGAGTGCTAGTATTTTTGTTCTCCATATTTCTCTTGGAAATGTAGATAAAACTACAGCTTGCTCTGTTCTCTCAAAGAGTGTTGTTTATACTGTGTCTAGCAAGAGGAGGCTGCTGATGCTTTTATGTGGCACGAGTTGGGTGTGCGCCCACTTTCCACCTCCTTCTGGACGCGTCACGGAATAATTGGCAACAACTTCATTTGAAACTTCTTGAAACTTCTAGCTGTCAATTTAAAATGAATGCATACGATACAACCATACGATAAAAGCTTTATCACTAATTATGCGTTTTTATTTATATATTACATCATCTAAAGGGGTGTCATTTATATATAGACACAAAAAGATATATATATATATATACACGCAAACACACATGCATGTATATATAGAGATATATTATATACAAATACGCACACACAAGCGCAAACATACTTTTTATGTGTGTATAAGGACAATGTATGTGTACACATACTGTATGTTTATCTGTACCTGTATATATCTACATATATGTTTAAAGGGACTATATATGTGCACACATGTGGTTGTGTGTGTGTATATGAATGTCTGTATACATATCTATATATGTGCGTGAGTGTACATAAACACAAACACATATATATGTATATATTATATACATGTGTATTTACATTTAATATACATATATGTGTGTGTCTGTGACTGTGTGTATATAAATGCATGTAAACATATACATATATATGTATATACACATGTGTATATTATATATATATATGATAATACATATATGTGTATGTGTGTGCTTATACATATACATATATATGTATATATATATGGATGTATGTCTATTTACATATATATCTACTTTATATATCTGCCTGTGCCCATATCATTTAATACATTTCCTGCAAAATTAATAGCTTCCATGTATACTTTGCTTCGGAAATATACAAAAAATAGATATTTGATTAATTGCTCATATAAACCTGACAACTAACCCTTTAACATATTATCTTTTATTATTTCTGAAAGGGTGACTCAGAGGGATGTAAGTTTCCTCTTGCACAAAGCGCTTGGTAATCGATTGTTCCATTCTCATTAATATCATTAAAAAATAATCATAGAAACACAGGTCACAACAACTTTTTTCTGAAAGTTTCGAAGGACTATCTGTTATGAAAACAATGCAACAATAACAATCGGAAAAAGGAGACAAACAGTTCTTTTAATATTATCTAAAATAATACACAATCACTTTAGCATTCATTGTCTTTAAGATTAGATTATAATTTCAGCTAATGAAATGTTCGTTTATGCTGCATGTGGAATCATCTATATGGCCATCCTATGTATAGACACATACACACTATAAATATACAGTTATATATATATATATATATATATATATATATATATATATATATACACACACATGCACATGTATGTATATATATATATTCTTATATTACAGCGTTTGTCAGTCATATGGAGTGGGATCCTATGTAAATGTAAATAAAGCTGCAGGGTGTTCTCTGCCTAAGGACACGTGTATCCGTTCCGTAGCAGGAGCTGTTTGTTGACTATGTTATGTAGCGTGTGTTGAACGCGTGCCCACTTTCTGTTTACATTTGGATAAACGTTTGTGGTATGTTTGACATCTGTTACGAAATCTCCTTAAAGTTCTCATTTAGGTTCAAGTGATGTTATTGTTGATGTCATTAACGAAGTAAAAATACAAGGTGAATTAATCGACACTGGTTATGTGTATTGCTATAAATGCAGGATCAACACACATTCATGCACATGTTGTCCGTACCATTTCCTTATCTAACATGAAATCTTTAGTTGCAAGTTTTGAAAACCATTTAGTAGAAAGTGGATGGTAACAGGTTCATTGTCGTATAGATTCGATATCAGGTGGTTCTCCAAAATTCTTAGACAAGGGAATATTCTTACGAATGTAACGTAATGACTAACGATGTAGTTGCCAAATTCTTCCGACTGCTGTGACTTTCTTCCACAATCTCTCTCTCTATGTATATGAAATCTTGTTTTCTTTCTTTTCATTATTGGTGAAATCTTTGAAACAGGATAAGGTATCTTCCATTCACACCATCGTCTTGTAAAACCTTATTGGTAATTAGGCTAAAGATAGTCATAGATTTGGTTTGTCTATATTTATCAGTGATTTGACTTGACTTGACTGGTTTATATACATATATGAATATAAATTAATAAAACAAATATATATATTTAGGTAAAACATAATAGAAATGTTCAGATTTGGTAGAAATAAACGTACATGAGAGATAGTCGGAAACTAGAATGTTCAAGATTATGAAGATAGTACCCAAGTACGCCCGACTCGCGTGCCCAAATGCAGACGGAAAGTGGGCGCACACCCAACTCCCGCCACATAAAAGCATCGGCACCTGCCTTTCACTAGACACAACGGAAACACAACTATTTCTGTAATAAGACTGCAATTTCCTATCTACAATACTGTCTTTAGCTATACTTCTCTGAAAATCAATATGTCCAAGATGGAGAATCAAAATACTGCCTGTCTTGAAGCTCCCAACTGCAAAGAGAATTCAGTTCTCCCCATCGCTGAGAAGGGACTTTTCTTCCATGATTCCTTCTTCGAGGATATTCGGAAACATTTTGAGACAGCCATTGACCAAATCCTGGATACGTGGGGTGAAGCCAAATCCGTGAGTGATCTCATGAGTAGCTTCACACGTATAAGAGAGCGTAATTTGCAGCAGGAGAACCAAGTCATGGCCTTCAGCGAAGACGACCAGAATCACAAGGTTAGATACCTAATTATTGTAATTTGCGTTAGTAAGACAAATATAAAAATCTAAATGAAAAGGAACGTACTAGAAAAAATAATAATATCATAAATTGATTCTATATACAGGTTATACTGGATGTTCATGACTTCAAGAGTGGAGACACGAAGGTCAAAGTGGAAGAGAATCAGGTGGTGGTGGAGGATCGAGTGGAAAAGGAAGAGGGCGACTTCAAGTCCATGAAAAGCTTCTGTCGCCGCTTCAACTTCCCAGGCAAAGTGAACATGGAGGCCGTGACTTCCGCAATGTCTACTGATGGCGTCTTGACTATCACAGCTCCTAAGGTCATAGAGGAATCTTAAACAGGAACATATATTCTATAAGGTATTTAGTTGTAAGACCTGTAATCTGTGAGTTAAGTATGCTTAATTTTGGATACTGTGAGACTGAATCAATAAAGTGAATAAGGTTATACAAATGCATTCGTTTACGTATCATCTTCCTTATACACAGTATGGCAGCAATCTGGAATGTTGCACGAGTGTATAAGTGCCCAGAACTGATAAGTATATAGGTTAATAAATAAATGAAAGATAACCTACTCTTATATATTTCACACACACACACACATATACATATATATATAGAGGGAACTCACTTAAAAGTTAATATCTTTCTAGTTGCTCTGCATCTCTTCACGTATCTGCCTCTAGAAATGTCTGGAGTATGAATAAAAAATAAAAACTATATATATAATATACATACATATATATCTCATAATTCTCAAATAGTTGTAGAGATTTGTAAACTCTTTGTTCACTTTCTGACTAGTGGGGCACGGCAGCGCTGGATTGGTACCACGCTCTATGTAATACTGAAATGTCTGAAAGTGGTTTGCACTCATCTGAGATCAGTCTCTTGGAATTTTCCATATGAAATATTTAGCGGAAATGGAAATATAGTTATTCGCCCTGATGGATTTATAAAAATAAACCACTTCTGAAATATGTCATGTCTAAATGTTAATGATTAGTCATAAGTAACAAATAGGCAAATGATACTGTGCAATTATGAATGAATACATGTGATCATCAAACCTTACTTAGTGCTCTTCAGTGCTGGTTTTCCGCTAATGACCTTAGCTGTTGACGCGACAGATGATTTTAGATCAATCAATCAATCAAAAATGAGAAAAGGGAATCGTTCAATATACATGCTTGATTAATAACACCATACTACTAACCGTTAAACATAATGAATATTGACCGAAGGAAAGCGAAGACATTTCAGGAATCCGTAAAATGCTTTCCTCGTTTCGCAGCCAGACGCATTCGGCCAGAAGCAGTGTCCTCTTCGTAAACATTCTGTGTATTTGTAGACAGTTCTTGTGTGTGTGTGTGTGTGTGTGTGTGTGTGTGTGTACTGTGCGTGTATGTGTATACTGTGTATGTGTGTGCGTGTACTGTGTATGTGTGTGTACTATGTATGTGTGTCTGTGTGTGTGCATGTGTACTATGTATGTGTGTTTGTGTACTGTGTATGTGTGTGTGTATGCACTGTGTATGTGTGTGTATATATGCATATATATATATATATATATATATATATATATATATATGCATATGTGTGTATGTGTGTATACGCGTGTGTGTGTGTGTACCTGTATGTGATATGTTATGTGTGTATATATACACATTAATATATAATTGCGTGTGTGTTTATAAACAGAGAAGATAACCAGAAGGTTCAAGATATTTCCTAAAAATACTACCAAGCATGCAATGACCGTTTAAAATGGAACAATCGTCTACCAAGCGCTTTGTGCAAGAGGAAACTTACATCCCTCTGAGTGACCCTTTAAAAAATAAAAAATGTTAAAGGGTTAGTTGTCAGATTTTTATGAGCAATTAATCAAATTACTGTTCTTTGTATATTTTCGAGGCAAAGTGTTCATGGAAGCTATTAATTTTGCAGGGAATATATTAATGGGCACAGGCAGATATACAAAGTAGATGTAGATGTAAATAAACATCCATATATATATCCATATGTATGTATATGTATACGCACACACATACACATCTATGTATATATTATATATATGATATATACATTTGTATATACATATATATATATATATATATGTTTACATGCATTTATATACACACACACACACACACATATATGTATATTACATATACACATGTATATAATATATACATATATGTGTGTAAACACGCTACTGTGTATATATATATATATATATATATATATATATATATATATATACACACATGTGTGTGTGTGTTTGTGTATATAAATATATGTAAACATATAATAACACTCACGTACATATATTGATGTGTATACAAACATTCATATATATATACACACAATCACATGTGCGCACATATATAGTCCCTTTAAACAAATATGTAGATATATACAGATACAGATAAACATACAGTATGTGTACACATACATTGTCCTTATACACACACACAACGTATATTTGTGCATGTGTGTGCGTATTAGTATATAATATATCTCTATATATACACATGTATGTGTGTTTGCGTGTATATAGATATATATTTTTGTGTCTATATCTAAATGACGCCCCTTTAGATGATGGAATATATCAATAAAATGCGCATAGTTATTAATAAAGCTTTTACCGTATGATTGTTTCGTATGCATTCATTTTAAATTGAGAGCTAAAAGTTTCAAGAAGTTTCAAATGAAGTGGTTGCCAAGTATTCCGTGACGCGTCCAGATGGATGTAGAAAGTGGGCGCACACCCAACTCGCGCCACATAAAAGCATCAGCAGCCGCCTCTTGCTAAACACAACATAAACAACACTCTTTGAGAGAACAGAGCATTTCCGCAAGACGTAGTCTGCTTTATTAAAGTGATAAAAGCTAGAGAAATATGGAGAACAAAAATACTAGCACTCATAATGAACAGAAACCAGAATCTCCCAAAGAGGATTCACTTCTCCCCATCGCTGAGAAGGGACTTTTCTTCCATGATTCTTTCTTCGAGGATATTCGGAAGCACTTTGAGACAGCCATCGACCAAATCCTTGATACGTGGGAAGAAGCCAGGCCCGTGAGTGATCTCATGAGTAGCTACAGACGTGTAAGAGAGCGCAATTTGCAGCAAGAGAACCAAGTCATAGCCTTCAGCGAAGACGACCAGAATCACAAGGTTAGTTTTAGTATCTAAAAACAATGCAAATCGCAAAAACACCAATTCTAATAATCATATGCATGAATAGAAGAAACAATCGTTAAAAAAATCAAAAATCAAATTGAAGGTAAGGATTTCTTTAAGAAATGATCTAGGTCACGCAAACAGAATATTTAGATATTCATTAAAATTAAAAACAAAAGAAAAACAAAGGAAAAACAAATACTCTTCACTGATTCTATATACAGGTTGTGCTGGATGTTCATGACTTCAAGAGTGGAGACGTTAAAGTTAGAGTGGAAGACAATGAGGTGGTAGTGGAAGGTAGAGTGGAAAAGGAAGAGGACGAATTCAAGTCCATGAAAAGCTTCTGTCGACGCTTCAACGTCCCAGGCAAAGTGGATATGGAGGGTGTGACTTCTGCAATGTCTTCCGATGGCGTCTTGACTATCACGGCTCCGAAGATTCCACAGGCAGCATAGAAAAATATTTAATGAGCTAAAATTATGATATAAGTTAAAATATAATGTATGTCTATATATTGTTGATTTGCAGACTATAGAAATTAAGTTCATTTATTTATGTATTCTTTTAAATAAATCGTATTTGTTTACATTTGTGTATTACTTTGCTTTTTTTCGCGAAAACAATCGAAAAAAAAAACCATCGTTTCCTTAGTGTTGTATAAATTTCATAACAGATGGTTCTTCGAAACTCATGAAGAAAAATTGCGTTCCAAATGCAAAGAAGATTCACTTCTAACTAGTGTAACCTGTGCCATATTTACTAGTTTAAACCTGGCTCCTGAGCCAGACTTGGCCCGCTGAGGGCTTCCTATGGCACACCACAGGATTCGAAGGAGTAAAGAAACAAAGTTAAACGAAATAAAAGGGACAGAGACAGAGATAGAATGTGTATCGCAGTTCGTTACAATTATCAGGGTTTGATTTTTCGTATGTTTCTAAATATTTTTTTCTTCTATGAAACACTGAATTAAAACAAAAATGTTTTGTTGCCGCAATATGTTTTAAGGGTACAATGAGAAGTAGACGAGTAAGAAGCATACCCAAGCGCTGGGGAAGCCTCAATCACGCAGCGCTGCTGTTTCAGTGACTAGCCACCGTGAGTGACACTCTTTCTAGTTATTTTCGGCACGGATACTGCGAAAAAGTAAAGCTTGGTATCCGATGATTTCAGTCATCAAGGACAAATAACTTTGGATTTATTCAGCAGAGTAGTACTACGTGTGAACGCTACAACAAGACAGTCGTGTGCCACACACACTTGAAATGATATATATGTACATATATGTTATGTAATGATTATATGTATGTTACATTCAAAATATACGTATATATACATATTTCAATTTCTATTGATACATTTACATATATGTATATAACTATGTAATTATGATATCAATATACTGCATATTTTATATGTATGTATTCCTCGCGAACCTATCGAAAAAGCATGGATTGTTTTTATGTCGCATGGATTACGACACAAAACATATATACACACACACACACACACACACACACATATATATATATATATATATATACATATATATACATATGCATATACATATACATACACACACGTATTTATATACATACATATATATACAAACGCATGCATATATATTTTGTAAATTACCCAGGCAAAGTGTAAATGGTAGCTGTTGATTTTGCAAGAAATACTTGAAATAGAAAATAAAAACTTTACATATATATACACAAATGGTAAATATATTTATTTATATACATACATACGTACACATACACACATATATATAAATATATATATATATGTCTGTGTGTGTGTGTGTGTTTATGTACGTGTAAGGATAATATAAGTGTACGTGTATGTGCTTATATGTTTATATATATGAATGTATATATGTATATATTTATATATATGGATATCTATATTTATATTTATATACATATGAATGTATATGTGTATATATATCTTTATATAAATGATGATGTAGTACTGGTATATCTATAACGACGCATAATTAGTATTGAAGAATCTAAATGCAATGAGGATTCAGTTCTCCCCATCGCTGAGAAGGGACTTTTCTTCCATGATTCTTTCTTCGAGGATATTCGGAAGCACTTTGAGACAGCAATCGACCAAATCCTTGATACGTGGGGAGAAGCCAGGTCAGTGAGTGATCTCATGAGTAGCTACAGACGCGTAAGAGAGCGCAATTTACAGCAAGAGAACCAAGTCATGGCCTTCAGCGAAGACGACCAGAAGCACAAGGTTAGTTTTAGTATATGAAAACAATGCAGATCCCCAAAACGCCAATTCTAAATAAGAGAAACAATTGTTTAAAAAGAAAATCAAATTGAAGGTAAGGTTTTTTTTCTGAAATTATCTAGGTCACGCAAACAGAATATTTAGATATCTATTAAAATGAAAAAGAAAAAGAAAACAAATACTCTTCACTGATTCTATATACAGGTTGTGCTGGATGTTCATGACTTCAAGAATGGAGACGTTAAGGTCAGAGTGGAAGACAATCAGGTGGTGGTGGAAGGTCGAGTGGAAAAGGAAGAGGATGACTTCAAGTCCATGAAAACCTTCTGTCGACGCTTCAACTTCCCAGGAAAAGTGGCTATGGAGGGCGTGACTTCTGCAATGTCTTCCGATGGCGTCTTGACTGTCACGGCTCCGAAGATTCCACAGGCAGCATAGGAAATCATATTCCATTATCTGAAATTGTAATCTAATTTTAAATGTACGTT
The DNA here is from genome assembly GCF_019202785.1 of Penaeus chinensis. Classification (NCBI taxonomy): domain Eukaryota; kingdom Metazoa; phylum Arthropoda; class Malacostraca; order Decapoda; family Penaeidae; genus Penaeus; species Penaeus chinensis. Next base: position 11,624,852 of record NC_061827.1, on the reverse strand, counting down.
TAAGCAACAATTATTTTTTCTTCAGGATAATGTTAAAATGAATAAAGCTTTTGATATTTTTAAAATAAATTATACTTGTTTACATTGCCTTCCTTTTTCGCCACTTATCGAAATGAAAAAAAAAAAAAAAAAAAAAAAAAAAACACATCGACTGTCGCATAAATTGCATAGAAGAGGGTTCTTCGAAACTTGAAGAAAAGGTGCAAGTGCCAAATGCAAAGAGGGTTGACTATATGTGACCTGTGCTTCCATGATTCTTTTTTGGAAAAAAATATTTAAAACTAATATTGGTCTACCGAGTGCTTCATGTACAACATAAGGCAACCTTGAATAACCCTTTTAGGAGACATGTACATTTAAAAGCATTACGGGTTGTTAGGATCACATGAACAAATAAATCAATGGATAGTTTTTGTCAATTAAGGCAGAAAATACTTGACATGTATAAGGAAATATATGTATGTTACAATTATTTATATTATATACATATACACATCTGTATATACATATAATCATTTCACACAGTTATATTTATGTAGATAAACACACACATATGTATATATACATATATAAGCTTCCATGTACACTTTGCTTCGGAAATATACAAAAAATAGATATTTGATTAATTGCTCATATAAACTTAACAACTAACCCTTTAACATATTATCTTTTATTATTTCTGAAAGGGTGACTCAGAGGGATGTAAGTTTCCTCTTGCACAAAGCGCTTGGTAATCGATTGTTCCATTCTCATTAATATCACTTCATTAAAAAATAATCATAGAAACACAGGTCACAACAACTTTTTTCTAAAAGTTTCGAAGGACTATCTGTTATGAAAACAATGCAACAATAACAATCGGAAAAGGGAGACAAACAGTTCTTTTAATATTATCTAAAATAATACACAATCACTTTAGCATTCATTGTCTTTAAGATTAGATTATAATTTCGGCTAATGAAATGTTTGTTTATGCTGCATGTGGAATCATCTATATGGCCATCCTATGTATAGACACATACACACTATAAATATACATGTGCACAGATAAGGATAAGTACAAACACACACGCGCACGCATATATAAATATTCATTTAATTATTTGTTTTTTTATATGTATATGTATATATGTTTATGTTATATATATACTTATATGAGTATATATGTATGTGTATATATGTATATATATGTGTGTGTGTGTATCTACATAAATGTAGCTGTGTGAAAAGATTATATGTATATACATGTGTGTATATGTATAAATATAATCATACATTACATATATTTCCTTATACATGTCAAATATTTCCTGCCTTGGTAGTTGAAAAAAACTATCCATTTATTTATTTGTTCATGTGATCCTAACAACTAACCTGAAGCGCTTGGTAGACCAATTTTAGTTTTTACTAGTTTTTCGAAAAGAATCATGGAAGCGCAGGTCACAAATAGGGATCCCTCTTTGCATCTGACACTTGCGCCTTTTCTTCAAGAGTTTCGAAGAACCCTCTGTTGTGCAGTTTATGCGACAGTCAATGTTTTTTTTTTTTTTTTTCGATAAGTTCGCCCAAAAGGAAGGCAAGTATAGTCATACACACATATAAACAAGTATCATTTATTTTAAAAATAGCAAAAGCTTCATTTTAACATTATCCTAAACAAAAATAAATTGTCATTTAAACGTACATTTAAAATTAGATTACAGTTTCAAATAATGGAATATGATTTACTATGCTGCCTGTGGAATCCTCGGAGCCGTGACAGTCAAGACGCCATCGGAAGACATTGCGGAAGTCATGGCCTCCATGTTCACTTTGCCTGGGAAGTTGAAACGTCGGTAGAAGTTTTTCATGGATTTGAAGTCGTCCTCTTCCTTTTCCACTCGACCTTCCACCACCACCTCATTGTCTTCCACTCTAACCTTAACGTCTCCACTCTTGAAGTCATGAACATCCAGCACAACCTGTATATAGAATCATCTAAGAAAAAGTTTTTTTGTATTTTCCTTGTATCTTAATAATCTGTTTCCGTGACCTATATAATTTCTGAAAAACATTTTTTTCTTTTAACGATTTCTTCTTACTTTCGTGTAAATGAATATTTGCGATCCACATGATTTTTAAATTGTAAAACTAACCTTGTGATTCTGGTCGTCTTCACTGAAGGCCATGACTTGGTTCTCTTGCTGCAAATTGCGCTCTCTTACACGTCTGTAGCTACTCATGAGATCACTCACGGATTTGCTTTCTCCCCACCTATCCAGGATTTGGTCGATGGCTGTCTCGAAGTGCTTCTGAATATCCTCGAAGAAGGAATCATGGAAGAAAAGTCCCTTCTCAGCGATGGGGAGAACTGAATCTTCGTTGCATTTAGATTCTTCCGGTGTCTGTTCAGTAAGGGTGGTAGTATTCTTGTTCTCCATTTTTCTCTAGCGCAAGGTTCGTGGAAATGTAGATAAAGCTAAACCTTGTTCTGTTCTCTCACGGAGTGTTGTTTCTGTTGTGTCTATCAGAAGGCGGCTGCTCCTGCTTTTATGTGGCGCGAGTTGGATGTGTGCCCAATGTCCACCTTCATTTGGACGCAAGATTATAGTATGCTTGGCAACATCTTGATTTCGAATATCTTGAAACTTCCAGATTTTAACAAAGTAATTAAATTGAATACATACAATACAAACATGCGGTAAATGCTTCAATACTAATTATGCGTCGTTATAGATATACCAGAACTACATCATCATTTATATACAGATATATATACACATATACATTCATATGTATATATATATAAATATACATATCCATATATATATAAATATATACATATATACATGCATATATATAGACATATATGCACATACACGTACACTTATATTATTCTTACACGTACATTAACACACACACACAGACATATATATATATATATATGTGTGTGTGTGTGTGTGTGTGTGTATGTGTGTGTGTACGTATGTATGTATATAAATAAATATATTTACCATTTGTGTATATATATGTAAAGGTTTTATTTTCTGTTTCAAGTATTTCTTGCAAAATCAACAGCTACCATTTACACTTTGCCTGGGTAATTTACAAAATATATACACATATATACACATATGTATATATATATGTGTGTAAATGTTTTGTGTCGCAATCCATGCGACATAAAAACAAACCATGCTTTTTCGATAGGTTCGCGAGGAATACATACATATAAAATATGCAGTATATTTATATTATAATTACATATTTATATACATATATCTATATGTATCAATATAAATAAAAATATGTATATATACGTATATTTTAAATGTAACATACATATAATCATTACATAACATATATATATACATATATATCATTTCAAGTGTGTGTGGCACACGACTGTCTTGTAGCAGCGTGCACACATAGTACTACTCTGGCGAATGAATCCAAAGTTAATTGTCCTTGATGACTGAAATCATCGGATACCAAGCTTTACTTTTTCGCAGTATCCGTGACGAAAATAACTAGCAAGAGTGTCACTCACGGTGGCTAGTCACTGAAACAGCAGCGCTGGGTTACTGAGGCTTCCCCAGCGCTTGGGTATGCTTCATAGTCGCCGACTTCTCATTGTACCCTTAAAACATATTGCGGCAGTGTTTCATAGAAAAAAAAAAAATTATTTAGAAACATACGAAAATTCAAACCCTGATAATAGTAACGAACTGCGATACACACTATGTCTCTGTCTCTGTCCCTTTTATTTTGTTTAACTTTGTATCTTTACTCGTTCGAATCACGTGGTATGCTATAAAACGCCCTCAGGGGGCCAAATGTGGCTCGGGAGCCAGGTTTAAACCAGTAAACATGGCACAGGTTACACTACTTAAAAGTGAATCCTCTTTGCATTTGGGTCGCAATTTCTCTTCATGAGTTTCGAAGAACCATCTGTTATGAAATTTATGCAGCAGTAAGTAACCGATGGTATTTTTTCGATTACTTTCGCGAAAAATAAGCAAAGTAATACACGGATGTAAACAAATACGATTTATTAAAAAGAATACATCAATAAATGAACTTAATTTCTATTCTACAAATTTACAATAAATAATTAGACATACATTATATTTTAACTTATATCATAATTTAAGCTCATTAAATATTTTTCTATGCTGCCTGTGGAATCTTCGGAGCTGCGATAGTCAAGACGCCATCGGAGGACATTGCAGAAGTCACGCCCTCCATAGCCACTTTGCCTGGGAAGTTGAAGCGTCGACAGAAGCTTTTCATGGACTTGAATTCGTCCTCTTCCTTTTCCACTCTACCTTCCACCACCACCTGATTGTCTTCCACTCTGACCTTAACGTCTCCACTCTTGAAGTCATGAACATCCAGCACAACCTGTATATATAATAATAAAGACTAGTTGCTTTTCCCTCTTTTTTCTTTTCTTTTTTTTTAATCTCATTAATATTTAAATAATATGTTTGCGTGACCTAGATCATTTCTGAAAAAAATCCTTACCTTCAATTTGATTTTTTCTTTTTTACCGATTGTTAGTTCTATTTATGCATACGATTATTAGAATTGGTGTTATTGCGATCTGCATTGTTTTTAAATACTAAAACTAACCTTATGATTCTGGTCGTCTTCGCTGAAGGCCATGACTTGGTTCTCTTGCTGCAAATTGCGCTCTCTTATACGTCTGTAGCTACTCATGAGATCACTCACGGACGTGGCCTCTCCCCACGTATCCAGGATTTGGTCGATGGCTGTCTCAAAGTGCTTCCGAATATCCTCGAAGTAAGAATCATGGAAGAAAAGTCCCTTCTCAAAGATGGGCAGAAGTGAGTCCTCTTTGGGAGATTCTGTTTTTTGTTCACTGAGAGTGGTATTATTTTCATTCTCCATATTTCGCTTGGAAATGTAGATAAAGATAAAGCTTGATCTGTTCTCTCAAAGAGTATTGTTTATATTGTGTCTAACAAGAGGCGGCTGCTGATGCTTTTATGTGGCGCGAGTTGGGTGTGCGCCCACTTTCCACCTCCATCTGGACGCGTCACGGAATGCTTGGCAATAACTTCATTTGAAGCTTCTTGTAACTTCTAGCTCTCAATTTAAAAGGAATGCATACGATACAATCATACGGTAAAAGCTTTATTACTAACTATGCGTTTTTTATTGATATATTCCATCATCTAAAGGGGTGTCATTTATATATAGACACAAAAAGATATATATATACACGCAAACACACATGCATGTGTGTATATATAGAGATATATTATATACAAATACGCACACACATGCGCAAACATACTTTTTATGTGTGTATAAGGACAATGTATGTGTACACATACTATATGTTTATCTGTACCTGTATATATCTACATATATGTTTAAAGGGACTATATATGTGCACACATGTGATTGTGTGTGTATATATGAATGTCTGTATACATATCTATATATGTGCATGAGTGTACATAAACACAAACACATATATATGTATATATTATATACATGTGTATGTACATTTAATATACATATATATGTGTGTCTGTGTGTGTGTATATATAAATGTATGTAAACATATACATATATATGTATATACACATGTATATCTTATATATATATATATATGATAATACTTATATGTGTATGTGTGTGCTTATACATATACATATATATGTATATATATGGATGTATGTATGTCTATATCTACTTTCTTTATCTGCCTGTGCCCATATCATTTAATACATTTCCTGCAAAATTAATAGCTTCCATGTACACTTTGCTTCGGAAATATACAAAAAATAGATATTTGATTAATTGCTCATATAAACTTAACAACTAACCCTTTAACATATTCTCTTTTATTATTTCTGAAAGGGTGACTCAGAGGGATGTAAGTTTCCTCTTGCACAAAGCGCTTGGTAATCGATTGTTCCATTCTCATTAATATCACTTCATTAAAAAATAATCATAGAAACACAGGTCACAACAACTTTTTTCTAAAAGTTTCGAAGGACTATCTGTTATGAAAACAATGCAACAATAAAAATCGGAAAAGGGAGACAAACAGTTCTTTTAATATTATCTAAAATAATACACAATCACTTTAGCATTCATTGTCTTTAAGATTAGATTATAATTTCGGCTAATGAAATGTTTGTTTATGCTGCATGTGGAATCATCTATATGGCCATCCTATGTATAGACACATACACACTATAAATATACATGTGCACAGATAAGGATAAGTACAAACACACACGCGCACGCATATATATATATATATATATATATATATATATATATATATATATATATATATATATATTCATTTAATTATTTGTTTATTTATATGTATATGTATATATGTTTATGTTATATATATACTTATAAGAGTATATATGTATATGTATATATGTATATATATGTGTGTGTGTGTATCTACATAAATGTAGCTGTGTGAAAAGATTATATGTATATACATGTGTGTATATGTATAAATATAATCATACATTACATATATTTCCTTATACTTGTCAAGTATTTCCTGCCTGGGTAGTTGAAAAAAACTATCCACTTATTTATTTGTTCATGTGATCCTAACAACTAACCTGAAGCGCTTGGTAGACCAATTTAAGTTTTTACTAGTTTTTCGAAAAAGAATCATGGAAGCGCAGGTCACAAATAGTGATCCCTCTTTGCATCTGACACTTGCGCCTTTTCTTCAAGAGTTTCGAAGAACCCTCTGTTGTGCAGTTTATGCGACAGTCAATGTTTTTTTTTTTTTTCGATAAGTTCGCCCAAAAGGAAGGCAAGTATAGTCATACACACATATAAACAAGTATCATTTATTTTAAAAATAGCAAAAGCTTCATTTTAACATTATCCTAAACAAAAATAAATTGTCATTTAAACGTACATTTAAAATTAGATTACAGTTTCAAATAATGGAATATGATTTACTATGCTGCCTGTGGAATCTTCGGAGCCGTGACAGTCAAGACGCCATCGGAAGACATTGCGGAAGTCATGGCCTCCATGTTCACTTTGCTAGGGAAGTTGAAACGTCGGTAGAAGTTTTTCATGGATTTGAAGTCGTCCTCTTCCTTTTCCACTCGACCTTCCACCACCACCTCATTGTCTTCCACTCTAACCTTAACGTCTCCACTCTTGAAGTCATGAACATCCAGCACAACCTGTATATAGAATCATCTAAGAAAATGTTTTTGTATTTTCCTTGTATCTTAATAATCTGTTTCCGTGACCTATATCATTTCTGAAAAACATTTATTTTTTTAACGATTTCTTCTTACTTTCGTGTAAATGAATATTTGCGATCCACATGATTTTTAAATTGTAAAACTAACCTTGTGATTCTGGTCGTCTTCACTATAGGCCATGACTTGGTTCTCTTGCTGCAAATTGCGCCCTCTTACACGTCTGTAGCTACTCATGAGATCACTCACGGATTTGCTTTCTCCCCACGTATCCAGGATTTGGTCGATGGCTGTCTCAAAGTGCTTCCGAATATCCTCGAAGAAGGAATCATGGAAGAAAAGTCCCTTCTCAGCGATGGGGAGAACTGAATCCTCGTTGCATTTAGATTCTTCCGGTGTCTGTTCAGTAAGGGTGGTAGTATTCTTGTTCTCCATTTTTCTCTAGCGCAAGGTTCGTGGAAATATAGATAAAGCTAAAGCTTGTTCTGTTCTCTCACGGAGTGTTGTTTCTGTTGTGTCTATCAGAAGGTGGCTGCTGCTGCTTTTATGTGGCGCGAGTTGGATATGTGCCCAATGTCCACCTTCGTTTGGACGCAAGATTATGGTATGCTTGGCAACATCTTGATTTCGAATTTCTTGAAACTTCCAGATTTTAACAAAGTAATTAAATTGAAAACATACGATACAAACATGCGGTAAATGCTTCAATACTAATTATGCGTCGTTATAGATATACCAGTACTACATCATTTATATAAAGATATATATACACATATACATGCATATGTATATAAATATAAATATAGATATCCATATATATATAAATATATACATATATACATGCATATTTATAAACATATAAGCACATACACGTACACTTATATTATCCTTACACGTACATAAACACACACACACACATACATATATATATATATATATATATATATATATATATATATGCATATATATGTGTGTGTGTGTACGTATGTATGTATATAAATAAATATATTTACCATTTGTGTATATATATGTAAAGTTTTTATTTTCTGTTTCAAGTATTTCTTGCAAAATCAACAGCTACCATTTACACTTTGCCTGGGTAATTTACAAAATATATATGCATGCGTATGTATATATATGTATGTATATAAATACATGTGTGTATATGTATATGTATATGCATATGTATATATATATATATATGTGTGTGTGTGTGTGTGTGTACATGTTTTGTGTCGCAATCCATGCGACATAAAAACAATCCATGCTTTTTCGATAGGTTCGCGAGGAATACATACATATAAAATATGCAGTATATTTATATTATAATCACATATTAATATACATATATATATATGTATCAATAGAAATAAAAATATGTATATACACGTATATTTTAAATGTAACATACATATAATCATTACATAACATATATATACATATATATCATTTCAAGTGTGTGTGGCACACGACTGTCTTGTAGCAGCGTGCACACATAGTACTACTCTGGTGAATGAATCCAAAGTCAATTGTCCTTGAAGACTGAAATCATCGGATACCAAGCTTTACTTTTTCGCGGTATCCGTGACGAAAATAACTAGAAAGAGTGTCACTCACGGTGGCTAGTCACTGAAACAGCAGCGCTGCGTGACTGAGGCTTCCCCAGCGCTTGGGTATGCTTCATACTCGTCTACTTCTCATTGTACCCTTAAAACATATCGCGGCTACGAAACATTTTCGTTTTAATTCAGTGTTTCATAGAAAAAAAAAAAATATTTAGAAACATACGAAAATTCTAACCCTGATAATAGTAACGAACAGCGATACACATTATGTCTCTGTCTCTGTCCCTTTTATTTTGTTTAACTTTGTTTCTTTACTCCTTCGAATTACGTGGTATGCCATAGAAAGCCCTCAGGGGGCCAAATGTGGCTCGGGAGCCAAGTTTAAACCAGTAAACATGGCACAGGTTACACTAGTTAGAAGTGAATCCTCTTTGCATTTGGAACGCATTTTTTTCTTCATGAGTTTCGAAGAACCATCTGTTATGAAATTTATGCAACAGTAAGCAAACGATGGTATTTTTTCGATTATTTTCGCGAAAAATACGCAAAGTAATACTCGGATGTAAACAAATACGATTTATTAAAAAGAATACATCAATAAATGAACTTAATTTCTATAGTCTACAAATTAACAATAAATAGTTAGACATACATTATATTTTAACTTATATCATAATTTAAGCTCATTAAATATTTTTCTATGCTGCCTGTGGAATTTTCGGAGCCGTGATAGTCAAGACGCCATCGGAAGACATTGCAGAAGTCACACCCTCCATATCCACTTTGCCTGGGAAGTTGAAGCGTCGACCGAAGCTTTTCATGGACTTGAATTCGTCCTCTTCCTTTTCCACTCTACCTTCCACCACCACCTGATTGTCTTCCACTCTAACTTTAACGTCTCCTCTCTTAAAGTCATGAACATCCAGCACAACCTGTATATAGAATCAATGAAGAGTATTTGTTTTCCCTTGTTTTTTTGTTTTTTTTCTCTCTTTCATTTTAATAAATATCTAAATATTCTGTTTGCGTGACCTAGATCATTTCAGAAAAAAAAAAATCCTTACCTTCAATTTGATTTTTTTCTTAACTAATTGTTTCTCTTGTTCATGCATACGATTATTAGAATTTGTATTTTTTGGATCTGCATTGTTTTTAGATACTAAAACTAACCTTGTGATTCTGGTCGTCTTCGCTGAAGGCCATGACTTGGGTCTCTTGCTGCAAATTGCGCTCTCTTACGCGTCTGTAGGTACTCATGAGATCACTCACTGACCTGGCTTCTCCCCACGTATCCAGGATTTGGTCGATGGCTGTCTCAAAGTGCTTCTGAATATCCTCGAAGAAAGAGTCATGGAAGAAAATTCCCTTCTCAACGATGGGGAGAAGTGAATCCTCTTTGGGAGATTCTGTTTTTTGTTCATTAAGAGTGGTATTATTTTTGTTCTCCATATTTCTCTTGGAAATTTAGATAAAGCTACAGCTTCTTCTGTTCTCTCACGGAGTTTTGTTTATATTGTGTCTAGCAAGAGGCGGCTGCTGATGCTTTTATGTGGCGCGAGTTGGGTGTGCGCCCACTTTCCACCTCCATCTGGACGCTTCACGGAATGCTTGGCAACAACTTCTTGAAACTTCTAGCTCTCAGTTTAAATGAATGCATACAATACAATCATGCGGTTAAAGCTTTATTACTAACTATGCGTTTTTTATTGATATATTCCATCATCTAAAGGGGAGTCATTTATATATAGACACAAAAATTTATATATATATGAATATATACGCAAACAAACATATACTGTATGTTTATTTGTACCTGTATATATATATATATATATATATATATATATATATATATTTCTAAAGGGACTACATATGTGCACACATGTGATTGTGTGTACATATATATGAATGTATACATATCTATATATGTGCGTGAGTGTACTTAAACACACACACATATATATGTTTACATATATTTATATACACAAACAAAAACAAATATATATATATTTATATATATACACAGTAGCGCGATTACACATACACACACACACACACACATATATATATATATATATATATATATATTACATACATGTGTATGTATATTTCTTATACATATGTGTGTGTCTGTGTCTGTGTGTATAAATGCATGTAAACATATACATATATATGTATAAACACATGTATGTATATCATATATATATAATATATATACATAGATGTGTATGTGTGTGCTTATACATACACATATATATGTATATATATATATATATATATATATATATATGTATGGATGTATGTCTATTTACATATATACCTACTTTGTATATCTGTCTGTGCCCACATCATTTAATATATATCCTGCAAAATTAATAGCTTCCATGTACACTTTGCCTCGGAAATATACAACAAAAAAACAGTAAATTGATTAATTGCTCATATAAACCTGACAACTAACCTTTAAACATATTATCATTTATCATTTCTTTAAGGGTCACTCAGAGGGATGTAAACTTCCTGTTGCACAAAGCGCTTGGTAGACGATCATTCCATTTTAATTGATATTATTGAAAAATAATCATAGAAACACAGGTCACAGCAATCGGAAGAAGTGAACTCTCTTTGCATTTGGTACTTTATTTGTTTCTGAAAATTTCGAAGGCATGTCTGTAATGAAAGCCATGCAACAATAACAATCGGAAAATGAAGATAGACTTTTTTGTTTAATATTGTTTAAAAAAAACAATCACTTTAGCATTCATTGTCTTTAAGATTATAATTTCAGCAAATGAAATTTCTTATGCTACCTGTGGAATCATCTATAACCCCATCCTATGTATAGACACACAAACACATATACTATAAATATACGTCTACAGATAAGTACAACTACAAACACACACACGCGCTTATATATTTTTTCATTTATTTATTTTTTATTTATAAGTATATGTATATATATGTATGTATTATATATACATATGCATGTGTATATATGTATATACATACATATGTGTGTGTTCATCTACATAAATATAACTGTTAAAAGATTATATGTATATACACATGTGTATATGTATATAATATATATAATTAAAACATACATATATTTCCTTATACATGTCAAGTATTTCCTGCCTGGGTAATTGACAAAAACTATCCATTTATTTATTTGCTCATGTGCTCCTAACAACCTGTAATGCTTTTAAATGTACATGTCTCCTAAAAGGGTTATTCAAGGTTGTCTTATGTTGTACATGAAGCACTCGGTGGACCTATATTAGTTTTTATTAGTTTTTCGAAAAAGAATCATGGAAGCACAAGTCACAAACAGCCATCTCTCTTTGCATTTGGCACTTGCACCTTTTCTTCAAGAGTTTCGAAGAACCCTCTGTTATGCAGTTTATGCGAAAGTCGATGTTCTTTTGTTTTTGTTTTCATTTCGATAAGTTCACGAAAAAGGAAGGCAAGTAAGGTCATACACACATGTAAACAAATATAATTTATTTTAAAAATAGCAAAAGCTTTATTCATTTTAACATTATCCTGAAGAAAAATAAATTGTTACCTAAACGTACATCTAATCGTAATTTTAGCTCATTAAATATTTTTCTATGCTGCCTGTGGAATCTTCGGAGCCGTGATAGTCAAGACACCATCGGAAGACATTGCAGAAGTCACGGCCTCCATAACCACTTTGCCTGGGAAGTTGAAATGTCGATAGAAGCTTTTCATGGACTTGAAGTCGTCCTCTTCCTTTTCTACTCGAACTTCCACTACCACCTGATTGTCTTCCACTCTGACCTTAACGTCTCCACTCTTGAAGTCATGAACATCCAGTACAACCTGTATATAGAATCAATGAGGATTATTTATTTTTCCCTTGTTTTTCTTTTTGTTTTTCATTTTAATGAATATCTAAATAATCAGTTTGCATGACCGTGATCATTTCTGAAAAAAATCCTTACCTTGAATTAGATTTTTTTTTTTTTTTATAACGATTGTTTCTTCTATTCATGCATACGATTATTAGAATTGGTGTTTTTACGATCTGCATTGTTTTTAGATACTAAAACTAACCTTATGATTCTGGTCGTCTTCACTGAAGGCCATGACTTGGTTCTCTTGCTGCAAATTGCGCTCTCTTACACGTCTGTAGCTACTCATGAGATCACTCACGGATTTGCTTTCTCCCCACGTATCCAGGATTTGGTCGATGGCTGTCTCAAAGTGCTTCCGAATATCCTCGAAGAAAGAATCATGGAAGAAAAGTCCCTTCTCAACGATGGGGAGAAGTGAATCTTCTTTGGGAGATTCTATTTTTTGTTCATTAAGAGTGCTAGTATTTTTGTTCTCCATATTTATCTTGGAAATGTAGATAAAGCTACAGTTTGCTCTGTTCTCTCAAAGAGTGTTGTTCATATTGTGTCTAGCAAGAGGAAGCTGCTGATGCTTTTATGTGGCACGAGTTGGTTGTGCGCCCACTTTCCATCTCCATCTGGACGCGTCACGGAATAATTGGCAACAACTTCATTTGAAACTTCTTGAAACTTCTAGCTGTCAATTTAAAATGAATGCATACGATACAACCATACGATAAAAGCTTTATCACTAATTATGCGTTTTTATTTATATATTACATCATCTAAAGGGGTGTCATTTATATATAGACACAAAAAGATATATATATATACACGCAAACACACATGCATGTATATATAGAGATATATTATATACAAATACGCACACACAAGCGCAAACATACTTTTTATGTGTGTATAAGGACAATGTATGTGTACACATACTGTATGTTTATCTGTACCTGTATATATCTACATATATGTTTAAAGGGACTATATATGTGCACACATGTGGTTGTGTGTGTGTATATGAATGTCTGTATACATATCTATATATGTGCGTGAGTGTACATAAACACAAACACATATATATGTATATATTATATACATGTGTATTTACATTTAATATACATATATGTGTGTGTCTGTGTCTGTGTGTATATAAATGCATGTAAACATATACATTTATATGTATATACACATGTGTATATTATATATATATGATAATACATATATGTGTATATGTGTGCTTATACATATACATATATATGTATATATATATATGGATGTATGTCTATTTACATATTTATCTACTTTCTATATCTGCCTGTGCCCATATCATTTAATACATTTCCTGCAAAATTAATAGCTTCCATGTATTCTTTGCCTCGGAAATATACAAAAAATAGATATTTGATTAATTGCTCATATTAACCTGACAACTAACCCTTTAACATATTATCTTTTATTATTTCTGAAAGGGTGACTCAGAGGGATGTAAGTTTCCTCTTGCACAAAGCGCTTGGTAATCGATTGTTCCTTTTTAATTAATATCATTAAAAAATAATCATAGAAACACAGGTCACAACAACTTTTTTCTGAAAGTTTCGAAGGACTATCTGTTATGAAAACAATGCAACAATAACAATCGGAAAAGGGAGACAAACAGTTCTTTTAATATTATCTAAAATAATACACAATCACTTTAGCATTCATTGTCTTTAAGATTAGATTATAATTTCAGCTAATGAAATGTTCGTTTATGCTGCATGTGGAATCATCTATATGGCCATCCTATGTATAGACACATACACACTATAAATATACAGTTATATATATATATATATATATATATATACACACATGCACATGTATGTATATATATATTCTTATATTACAGCGTTTGTCAGTCATATGGAGTGGGATCCTATGTAAATGTAAATAAAGCTGCAGGGTGTTCTCTGCCTAAGGACACGTGTATCCGTTCCGTAGCAGGAGCTGGCTGTTGACTATGTTCTGTAGCGTGTGTTGAACGCGTGCCCACTTTCTGTTTACATTTGGATAAACGTTTGTGGTATGTTTGACATCTGTTACGAAATCTCCTTAAAGTTCTCATTTAGGTTCAAGTGATGTTATTGTTGATGTCATTAACGAAGTAAAAATACAAGGTGAATTAATCGACACTGGTTATGTGTATTGCTATAAATGCAGGATTAACACACATTCATGCACATGTTGTCCGTACCATTTCCTTATCTAACATGAAATCTTTAGTTGCAAGTTTTGAAAACCATTTAGTAGAAAGTGGATGGTAACAGGTTCATTGTCGTATAGATTCGATATCAGGTGGTTCTCCAAAATTCTTAGACAAGGGAATATTCTTACGAATGTAAC
Organism: Penaeus chinensis; assembly: GCF_019202785.1. Classification (NCBI taxonomy): domain Eukaryota; kingdom Metazoa; phylum Arthropoda; class Malacostraca; order Decapoda; family Penaeidae; genus Penaeus; species Penaeus chinensis. The sequence goes on along the minus strand of NC_061827.1, from coordinate 11,609,816 downwards.
GTAATGACTAACGATGTAGTTGCCAAATTCTTCCGACTGCTGTGACTTTCTTCCACAATCTCTCTCTCTATGTATATGAAATCTTGTTTTCTTTCTTTTCATTATTGGTGAGATCTTTGAAACAGGATAAGGTATCTTCCATTCACACCATCGTCTTGTAAAACCTTATTGGTAATTAGGCTAAAGATAGTCATAGATTTGGTTTGTCTATATTTATCAGTGATTTGACTTGACTTGACTGGTTTATATACATATATGAATATAAATTAATAAAACAAATATATATATTTAGGTAAAACATAATAGAAATGTTCAGATTTGGTAGAAATAAACGTACATGAGAGATAGTCGGAAACTAGAATGTTCAAGATTATGAAGATAGTACCCAAGTACGCCCGACTCGCGTGCCCAAATGCAGACGGAAAGTGGGCGCACACCCAACTCCCGCCACATAAAAGCATCGGCACCTGCCTTTCACTAGACACAACGGAAACACAACTATTTCTGTAATAAGACTGCAATTTCCTATCTACAATACTGTCTTTAGCTATACTTCTCTGAAAATCAATATGTCCAAGATGGAGAATCAAAATACTGCCTCTCTTGAAGCTCCCAACTGCAAAGAGAATTCAGTTCTCCCCATCGCTGAGAAGGGACTTTTCTTCCATGATTCCTTCTTCGAGGATATTCGGAAACATTTTGAGACAGCCATCGACCAAATCCTGGATACGTGGGGTGAAGCCAAATCCGTGAGTGATCTCATGAGTAGCTTCACACGTATAAGAGAGCGTAATTTGCAGCAGGAGAACCAAGTCATGGCCTTCAGCGAAGACGACCAGAATCACAAGGTTAGATACCTAATTATTGTAATATGCGTTAGTAAGACAAATATAAAAATCTAAATGAAAAGGAACGTACTAGAAAAAATAATAATATCATAAATTGATTCTATATACAGGTTATACTGGATGTTCATGACTTCAAGAGTGGAGACACGAAGGTCAAAGTGGAAGACAATCAGGTGGTGGTGGAGGGTCGAGTGGAAAAGGAAGAGGGCGACTTCAAGTCCATGAAAAGCTTCTGTCGCCGCTTCAACTTCCCAGGCAAAGTGAACATGGAGGCCGTGACTTCCGCAATGTCTTCTGATGGCGTCTTGACTATCACAGCTCCTAAGGTCATAGAGGAATCTTAAACAGGAACATATATTCTATAAGGTATTTAGTTGTAAGACCTGTAATCTGTGAGTTAAGTATGCTTAATTTTGGATACTGTGAGACTGAATCAATAAAGTGAATAAGGTTATACAAATGCATTCGTTTACGTATCATCTTCCTTATACACAGTATGGCAGCAATCTGGAATGTTGCACGAGTGTATAAGTGCCCAGAACTGATAAGTATATAGGTTAATAAATAAATGAAACATAACCTACTCTTATATATTTCACACACACACACATATATACATATATATATAGAGGGAACTCACTTAAAAGTTAATATCTTTCTAGTTGCTCTGCATCTCTTCACGTATCTGCCTCTAGAAATGTCTGGAGTATGAATAAAAAATAAAAACTATATATATAATATACATACATATATATCTCATAATTCTCAAATAGTTGTAGAGATTTGTAAACTCTTTGTTCACTTTCTGACTAGTGGGGCACGGCAGCGCTGGATTGGTACCACGCTCTATGTAATACTGAAATGTCTGAAAGTGGTTTGCACTAATCTGAGATCAGTCTCTTGGAATTTTCCATATGAAATATTTAGCGGAAATGGAAATATAGTTATTCGCCCTGATGGATTTATAAAAATAAACCACTTCTGAAATATGTCATGTCTAAATGTTAATGATTAGTCATAAGTAACAAATAGGCAAATGATACTGTGCAATTATGAATGAATACATGTGATCATCAAACCTTACTTAGTGCTCTTCAGTGCTGGTTTTCCGCTAATGACCTTAGCTGTTGACGCGACAGATGATTTTAGATCAATCAATCAATCAAAAATGAGAAAAGGGAATCGTTCAATATACATGCTTGATTAATAACACCATACTACTAACCGTTAAACATAATGAATATTGACCGAAGGAAAGCGAAGAAATTTCAGGAATCCGTAAAATGCTTTCCTCGTTTCGCAGCCAGACGCATTCGGCCAGAAGCAGTGTCCTCTTCGTAAACATTCTGTGTATTTGTAGACAGTTCTTGTGTGTGTGTGTGTGTGTGTGTGTGTGTGTGTGTGTGTGTACTGTGCGTGTATGTGTATACTGTGTATGTGTGTGCGTGTACTGTGTATGTGTGTGTACTATGTATGTGTGTCTGTGTGTGTGCATGTGTACTATGTATGTGTGTTTGTGTACTGTGTATGTGTGTGTGTATGCACTGTGTATGTGTGTGTATATATGCATATATATATATATATATATATATATATATATATATATATATATATATATATGCATATGTGTGTATGTGTGTATACGCGTGTGTGTGTGTGTACCTGTATGTGATATGTTATGTGTGTATATATACACATTAATATATAATTGCGTGTGTGTTTATAAACAGAGAAGATAACCAGAAGGTTCAAGATATTTCCTAAAAATACTACCAAGCATGCAATGACCGTTTAAAATGGAACAATCGTCTACCAAGCGCTTTGTGCAAGAGGAAACTTACATCCCTCTGAGTGACCCTTTAAAAAATAAAAAATATTAAAGGGTTAGTTGTCAGATTTTTATGAGCAATTAATCAAATTACTGTTCTTTGTATATTTTCGAGGCAAAGTGTTCATGGAAGCTATTAATTTTGCAGGGAATATATTAATGGGCACAGGCAGATATACAAAGTAGATGTATATGTAAATAAACATCCATATATATATCCATATGTATGTATATGTATACGCACACACATACACATCTATGTATATATTATATATATGATATATACATGTGTATATACATATATATATATATATATATATATATGTTTACATGCATTTATATACACACACACACACACACATATATGTATATTACATATACACATGTATATAATATATACATATATGTGTGTAAACACGCTACTGTGTGTATATATATATATATATATATATATATATATACACACATGTGTGTGTGTGTTTGTGTATATAAATATATGTAAACATATAATAACACTCACGTACATATATTGATGTGTATACAAACATTCATATATATATACACACAATCACATGTGCGCACATATATAGTCCCTTTAAACAAATATGTAGATATATACAGATACAGATAAACATACAGTATGTGTACACATACATTGTCCTTATACACACACACAACGTATATTTGTGCATGTGTGTGCGTATTAGTATATAATATATCTCTATATATACACATGTATGTGTGTTTGCGTGTATATAGATATATATTTTTGTGTCTATATCTAAATGACGCCCCTTTAGATGATGGAATATATCAATAAAATGCGCATAGTTATTAATAAAGCTTTTACCGTATGATTGTTTCGTATGCATTCATTTTAAATTGAGAGCTAAAAGTTTCAAGAAGTTTCAAATGAAGTGGTTGCCAAGTATTCCGTGACGCGTCCAGATGGATGTAGAAAGTGGGCGCACACCCAACTCGCGCCACATAAAAGCATCAGCAGCCGCCTCTTGCTAAACACAACATAAACAACACTCTTTGAGAGAACAGAGCATTTCCGCAAGACGTAGTCTGCTTTATTAAAGTGATAAAAGCTAGAGAAATATGGAGAACAAAAATACTAGCACTCATAATGAACAGAAACCAGAATCTCCCAAAGAGGATTCACTTCTCCCCATCGCTGAGAAGGGACTTTTCTTCCATGATTCTTTCTTCGAGGATATTCGGAAGCACTTTGGGACAGCCATCGACCAAATCCTTGATACGTGGGAAGAAGCCAGGCCCGTGAGTGATCTCATGAGTAGCTACAGACGTGTAAGAGAGCGCAATTTGCAGCAAGAGAACCAAGTCATAGCCTTCAGCGAAGACGACCAGAATCACAAGGTTAGTTTTAGTATCTAAAAACAATGCAAATCGCAAAAACACCAATTCTAATAATCATATGCATGAATAGAAGAAACAATCGTTAAAAAAATCAAAAATCAAATTGAAGGTAAGGATTTCTTTAAGAAATGATCTAGGTCACGCAAACAGAATATTTAGATATTCATTAAAATTAAAAACAAAAGAAAAACAAAGGAAAAACAAATACTCTTCACTGATTCTATATACAGGTTGTGCTGGATGTTCATGACTTCAAGAGTGGAGACGTTAAAGTTAGAGTGGAAGACAATGAGGTGGTAGTGGAAGGTAGAGTGGAAAAGGAAGAGGACGAATTCAAGTCCATGAAAAGCTTTTGTCGACGCTTCAACGTCCCAGGCAAAGTGGATATGGAGGGTGTGACTTCTGCAATGTCTTCCGATGGCGTCTTGACTATCACGGCTCCGAAGATTCCACAGGGAGCATAGAAAAATATTTAATGAGCTAAAATTATGATATAAGTTAAAATATAATGTATGTCTATATATTGTTGATTTGCAGACTATAGAAATTAAGTTCATTTATTTATGTATTCTTTTTAATAAATCGTATTTGTTTACATTTGTGTATTACTTTGCTTTTTTTCGCGAAAACAATCGAAAAAAAACCCATCGTTTCCTTAGTGTTATATAAATTTCATAACAGATGGTTCTTCGAAACTCATGAAGAAAAATTGCGTTCCAAATGCAAAGAAGATTCACTTCTAACTAGTGTAACCTGTGCCATATTTACTAGTTTAAACCTGGCTCCTGAGCCAGACTTGGCCCGCTGAGGGCTTCCTATGGCACACCACAGGATTCGAAGGAGTAAAGAAACAAAGTTAAACAAAATAAAAGGGACAGAGACAGAGATAGAATGTGTATCGCAGTTCGTTACAATTATCAGGGTTTGATTTTTCGTATGTTTCTAAATATTTTTTTCTTCTATGAAACACTGAATTAAAACGAAAATGTTTTGTTGCCGCAATATGTTTTAAGGGTACAATGAGAAGTAGACGAGTAAGAAGCATACCCAAGCGCTGGGGAAGCCTCAGTCACGCAGCGCTGCTGTTTCAGTGACTAGCCACCGTGAGTGACACTCTTTCTAGTTATTTTCGGCACGGATACTACGAAAAAGTAAAGCTTGGTATCCGATGATTTCAGTCATCAAGGACAAATAACTTTGGATTTATTCAGCAGAGTAGTACTACGTGTGAACGCTACAACAAGACAGTCGTGTGCCACACACACTTGAAATGATATATATGTACATATATGTTATGTAATGATTATATGTATGTTACATTCAAAATATACGTATATATACATATTTCAATTTCTATTGATACATTTACATATATGTATATAACTATGTAATTATGATATCAATATACTGCATATTTTATATGTATGTATTCCTCGCGAACCTATCGAAAAAGCATGGATTGTTTTTATGTCGCATGGATTACGACACAAAACATATACACACACACACACACACACATATATATATATATATACATATATATACATATGCATATACATATACATACACACACGTATTTATATACATACATATATATACAAACGCATGCATATATATTTTGTAAATTACCCAGGCAAAGTGTAAATGGTAGCTGTTGATTTTGCAAGAAATACTTGAAATAGAAAATAAAAACTTTACATATATATACACAAATGGTAAATATATTTATTTATATACATACATACGTACACATACACACATATATATAAATATATATATATGTCTGTGTGTGTGTGTGTTTATGTACGTGTAAGGATAATATAAGTGTACGTGTATGTGCTTATATGTTTATATATATGAATGTATATATGTATATATTTATATATATGGATATCTATATTTATATTCATATACATATGAATGTATATGTGTATATATATCTTTATATAAATGATGATGTAGTACTGGTATATCTATAACGACGCATAATTAGTATTGAAGCATTTACCGCATGTTTGTATCGTATGTATTCACTTTGATTACTTTGTTAAAATCTGGAAGTTTCAAGAAATTCGAAATCAAGATGTTGCCAAGCATACCATAATCTTGCGTCCAAACGAAGGTGGACATTGGGCACACATCCAACTCGCGCCACATAAAAGCAGCAGCAGCCGCCTTCTGATAGACACAACAGAAACAACACTCCGTGAGAGAACAGAACAAGCTTTAGCTTTATCTACATTTCCACGAGACTTGCGCTAGAGAAAAATGGAGAACAAGAATACTACCACCCTTACTGAACAGACATCGGAAGAATCTAAATGCAACGAAGATTCAGTTCTCCCCATCACTGAGAAGGGACTTTTCTTCCATGATTCCTTCTTCGAGGATATTCGGAAGCACTTTGAGACAGCCATCGACCAAATCCTGGATACGTGGGGAGAAAGCAAATCCGTGAGTGATCTCATGAGTAGCTACAGACGTGTAAGAGAGCGCAATTTGCAGCAAGAGAACCAAGTCATGGCCTTCAGCGAAAACGACCAGAATCATAAGGTTAGTTTTACAATCTAAAAATCATGTGGATTGCAAATATTCATATACATGAAAGAAAGAAGGAATCGGTAAAAAAAATGAAAATTTGAAGATTTTCTCAGAAATGATCTAGGTCACGGAAACAGATTATTTAGATACAAGGAAAACACAATAAAATACTTTAATTGATTCTATATACAGGATGTGCTAGATGTTCATGACTTCAAGAGTGGAGACGTTAAGGTTAGAGTGGAAGACAATGAGGTGGTGGTGGAAGGTCGAGTGGAAAAGGAAGAGGACGACTTCAAGTCCATGAAAAGCTTCTGTCGACGTTTCAACTTCCCAGGCAAAGTGAACATGGAGGCCGTGACTTCCGCAATGTCTTCCGATGGCGTCTTGACTGTTACGGCTCCGAAGATTCCACAGGCAGCATAGGAAATCATATTCCATTATCTGAAATTGTAATCTAATTTTAAATGTACGTTTAAGTAACAATTTATTTTTCTTCAGGATAATGTTAAGATAAATAAAGCTTTTACTATTTTTAAAATAAATTATACTTGTTTTCATGTGTGTATGACTTTACTTGCCTTCCTTTTTTCGTGAACTTATTGAAATGAAAAAAAACAAAAAACATCGACTGTCGCATAAATTGCATAGAAGAGGGTTCTTCGAAACTCTTGAAGAAAAGGTACGTGTCAAATGCAAAGAGGGTTCACTTTTTGTGACCTGTGCTTCCATGATTCTTTTTCGAAAAACTAATA
>NC_061827.1:11597250-11602361 GCF_019202785.1 Penaeus chinensis | reverse complement strand
CCCCCCCCCACCCCGGGTGTTCCGAAGCGGTTTGCCTCGAGGTGGACCAAATTGGATCTTCCACTATGAGAGCCTCCATTATTCTGCTCTTTGGGTTTTGGTCAGTAAAATCGATCGCGTTTTGAAGGAGGGAGTGGGATTGATTTGTTTTTTGTCATTTGCTGGGGATTTTTTTTTAAGTCAGCGAAATTCCTGTACAAAACGCTAAGAGTTTGATTAAACTGATTGAACGCTTTGGAATATCGTTGATGTGGCTACTGAGAGAGAGAGAGAGAGAGAGAGAGAGAGAGAGAGAGAGAGAGAGAGAGAGAGAGAGAGAGAGAGAGAGAGAGAGAGAGTGACAGGCAAAGGCAGACAGACAGACAGAAAGACAGACAGTGACAGGCAAAGGCAGACAGACAGACAGATAAACATGCATCCAAACTTTGTTGCTGGGGGAAAAATTTAAGTACTCTAAGTACTCTAAATATATTTCTATAGTTACAATTGCCTCAGTAGACGTGAAACATTCACAGATAGGAAAAACAAATCCTTAAAAATGTACAGGAAATTTTACATCGTGAGTTTGACTATAGAAACATCATTTGTGCGCGCGTGTGTGTCTTCACGTGTGAGTGTGTGTGTGTGTGTCTTCACGTGTGAGTGTGTGTGTGTGTGTCTTCACGTGTATGTGTGTGTGTGTGTGTGTGTGTGTGTGTGTGTGTGTGTGTGTGTGTGTGTGTGTGTGTGTGTGTGTGTGTGTGTTTGATGATGATGATGATGATGATATTACTATTAATAATGATGATGATAGTCTTGATAACGATACTATAGATGATTATCACTGATGGAAGAGGAGATAAAACATTATTTGGAAAGAAGGTACAATTAGCTTATAATATCATCCACTGCTACGCCCTTGGTGAAGAAGAAAGTCACTATACTTCGTCTAAAAATAGGAAAGAAAATAAAAAAATGGCAACTCAGCCTAGAATCACCAGTGGTTATTCTGATTCGCTTTTTGATACGATTCTTCATTTGTGAAAAAAAAATAAAGTGTGGAAGGTAGCAAATGGCAGTAAAATTAATAAATTGATAAAGCAGTTAACCGATTGAATGAAATAACAATTCAAATCAAAGACGAGACTTCATTGCCCGATGTGAGTTGCCAATTTTTTCTTTCCTGAGCCTTGGCAAACACTACAAAAGCACTATGGGAATGATAAAGGCGAATTATCGATGGAAATTCAACGTTAAAGAACGATAAAGATGCAAAAACAACTATGATATGAGGATCTACCTTCGCGAATGATAATGATTATAATGACAACATTAAGATAGAATAGATTTAAAATAACAACGACGATAAGGAAAGACAATAATAATAGTAATAATGACAATAACAATTTTTGGAACAGGAATTTTCAAATTGACGATCACATTAACATGAACACTATCCCCCTCAGTTCTTAGATTAACGATCAAAAATAAAATTACACTGTAGATTACTAACGACCCAACATGGCGAATGTGCCAACCCCCTCCCCCCCCCCCTCCCCCCCACCGGGAACGCAATCGTGATTAATTAACAATAGAATGATTAATGGCAGTTGGGCAAAGCTATTTGTTTCATGGGAGAACAATTTCACATATTTCTCTTCCTTCTGTCACAATCATTCGGCGTAATTAGAAATATCTAGGACGCCAGGTCCAGGTAAGAAGGAAAAAAAAGAAAGAAAAAAGAAAAAGAAATAGAAATAGAAAAGAAAGAATATATATTTACATATTATAAAAAAAAAAATGCTGAGGCAACGTCGAGTGGGTTAATGAAGGGCGAAATTTCCAATATTAATTGACATCGGAACCTAGGTTACTGTGTCTAATAGGTAGGCTTTCTACGCGCGCACACAGATTCTCCCGTGAAAGGAGGGAGAGGGAGAGAGGGAGAGGGAAAGAGGAAGGGAGAAAGAGAGAGAGAGAGGGAAAGAGGAAGGGAGGGAGATAGAGAGAGAGAGGGAAAGACGAAGGGAGAGAGAGAGAGAGAGAGAGAGAGAGAGAGAGAGAGAGAGAGAGAGAGAGAGAGAGAGAGAGAGAGAGAGAGAGAGAGGGGAGAGAGGAGGAAAGATAAAGGAAGGAGAGGGGAGATGGGAAGGTAAGTATAAGAAGGGAGAGGGAGGGGGAGAGGGAGAGGGAGAGGGAGAGGGAGAGGGCGAGGGAGAGGGAGAGAGGACAAGCAAGAGAAAGAGAAACCCACCACTCCCTCCCCCCCTCTCCTATTCCCCTCTATACTTCTCTCTCCCCTCCCTACATCCCATATTTCCTCTCTCTACCTACCCCTTCTTCGCTCACTCCACTAACACCCCTCACCTCTTCCTATCATACCCCTTCCTTCCTCTCTCCCTCTTCCCTTCCTCCCCCTCTTTTTCTTTACTCTCCCCCTCTTCTCTCCCCCCAGTTACACCTGTCAACCCCCCTCCTCTTCCCCTTTTCCCCCCCTCCCTCAATTCTCTCCCTCCCGTTCACCCCCCACCTCCCCCCCCCCTCTTCCTTTTCCTTCCCTCAGGGTCCAACCCCTCCCCCGCCCCCCGCTCTCCCCCCCTCTCCCCCACACCCTCGCCTTCTTTGCTCCCTCTCTCTCCTTCTCCCCTCCCCTCCCCTTTCCCTTCCTCTCCTTTCTCCCTCCCTCCCCTTCTCCCCATCCCGCGACGTCGCCAGGGAGACATCTCGCTCTCAAGATAACGTCGTCCTCCGCCGCCCGGATGTGATCGACATGTGACCGGAACTCCCTCCCTCCCTCCCTCCCTCTCTCCCTCCCTTCCTCTCTCCCTCCCTCCCTCCCTCCCTCTCTCCTTCCCTTCCTCTCTCCCTCCCTCGCTTCCTCCTCGGTCCCTCCCTCTCTTCCTCTGTCCCTCCCTCCCTCCCTTCCTCTGTTCCTCCCTCCCTCCCTTCCTTTCTCCCTCTCTCCCTCCCTTCCTCTCTCCCTCCCTCCCTTCCTCCCTCTGTCCCTCCCTCTCTTCCTCTGTCCCTCCCTCCCTCCCTCCCTTCCTCTCTCACTCTCTCCCTCCCTCCCTCCCTCCCTCCCTCCCTCCCTCCCTCCCTCCCTCCCTCCCTCCCTCCCTCCCTCCCTCCCTCCCTCCCTCCCTCCCTCCCCTCCTCTCTCCCTCCCTCCCTCCCTCCCTCTCTCCTTCCCTTCCTCTCTCCCTCCCTCGCTTCCTCCCTCTGTCCCTCCCTCTCTTCCTCTGTCCCTCCCTCCCTCCCTTCCTCTGTTCCTCCCTCCCTCCCTTCCTTTCTCCCTCTCTCCCTCCCTTCCTCCCTCTGTCCCTCCCTCTCTTCCTCTGTCCCTCCCTCCCTCCCTCCCTTCCTCTCTCACTCTCTCTCTCCCTCCCTCCCTCCCTCCCTCCCTCCCTCCCTCCCTCCCTCCCTCCCTCCCTCCCTCCCTCCCTCCCTCCCTCCCTCCCTTCCTCTCCCCCTCCCGCTCTCCCTCCCTTCCTCTCTCCCTCCCTCTCTTTTTTTCCTCCCTCCCTCCCCCCCCCCCTCCCAGGCGAACAGGGGCAAGTGCACTGTTGCAAGAATTCATCGGTTGCATGCCATCCAGGATAAATATTTATATGTATTTCATTCTCTAGAATTCGTTTTATGGAGACCCCTTTTTTTCCTTTTCTTCTTTTTTTTTTTTTCATTAGATCGTTTGTTATATATTATCTACCTTGTAGCCATTACCAATACATTTATTTTGATTTACAATATTCCCGCGGACGCCAGAAAGCATCAAGCGTCAGCCATAACACGACCATTGCATTCGATTTCGATTGGATAAAATCACATTGTGTTTTTTTATCGCATTTTGATAAGGCGTTTCGCTTCCGATGTATACTTTTCGAAGAGTCAGTTGTCGAAAAAGCATAATATCAACGAAGATCAAGTGATGATAAAAAAAGAAAAAAAAAAGAAAAGAAAAAATAGGTTCGTAATCTGAATTTCACAATTTGTATCGCTAGAATGAGTCCTTCGCTACTTGAAGTCTTGGTCTTATTTGATGATTTCATGACCGTAATATTCAATCTTAATATTGTTTAATAAGAAAGTTTGAGAACCCCTGAATCATTAATTAACAGGAATTAAACGGGGTTATCAGTTGTAATCAATAACATTTGTAATTAACACGACCTGTAACTTAAAAGCTTAAAACAATATTAAGCTTTCATATAAAACAAATATTTGTTCTAGGTGATCTCTGATCATTAATTGAACAGGAATATAATAAAACGAAAATATAAATACAGACAGATATAGATGTAGACGTAAATGTTGACACAGATATAGATATGGATATATCTATCTATATATCTATATAAATATAAATATAGATAGATAGATATAGGTATGGATGTGTATATATAAATAGATATAGATGCAGATACAAATATAGATACAGATATAAAATATAGACATAAGCTACACCTGCGCACATATCGATAAAGCCACAGGCAGATATAGACGTAGACATCATCCGCCCTTCGAAATCAAACAGAAACCTGCAAACAAAACGGAAAGCAAAGGCCAACTCACTAGACTCGCTGCCTGTCTTGCTTTCGGAGCGTCTGGTCCCGCTCGAGCACAGCCAAGATGGCGTCCCGCTCGGTCTCCGTCAGGGACGAGAGGTCCATGTTGGCGTCCTGAAGGCGGGGAGACAGGAGGGAGGGGGTTACGTACTTTGAAAGAGTTAGATAGATACTGATTAGTGGTGAAGCATCTATTTTTTTTTTTTTCATTGGCGGCTCTGATTCGGAACGTGTTTTCTCAAAAATATATACATATATATATATATATATATGTGTGTGTGTGTGTGTGTGTGTGTGTGTGTGTGTGTGTGTGTGTGTGTGTGTGTATGTGTGTGTGTGTGTGTGTGTGTGTGTGTGTGTGTGTGTGTGTGTGTGTGTGTGTGTGTGTATGTGTGTGTGTATGTGTGTGTGTGTGTGTGTGTGTGTGTGTGTGTGTGTGTGTGTGTGTGTGTGTGTGTGTGTGTGTGTGTGTGTGTGTGTGTGTGTGTGTGAACATACACATATACATATATATATGTATATATATACATATATATATGTGTGTGTATATATATATATATATATATATAT
>NC_061827.1:11589750-11592250 GCF_019202785.1 Penaeus chinensis | reverse complement strand
GTAAGAAGAGGAAGAGTGAAAGAGAGAAAAAGTGAGAGGAGGAAGGATTGTCGCAAGGGTTAACAAGGAAGCTGAAGGGATGAGTGGGGAGGAGGAATAGGGAAGAGGAAGAAGAAAAAGAAGAAAGAGGAAGAAGTTAATTGAGGATCAGGAGGGGGAGGAGGATAAGAAGATGCAGGAGGAGGTGGAGAAGGAGGAGGAGGAGGAGGAGGAGGAGGAGGAGGAGGAGGAGGAGGAGGAGGAGGAGGAGGAGGAGGAGGAGGAGGTGGAGGAGGAGGAGGAGGAGGAGGAGGAGGAAGAGGAGGAGAAGAAGAAGAAGAAGAAGAAGAAGAAGAAGGAGAAGAAGAAAAAGAAGAAGACGAAGACGAAGAAGAAGAAGAAGAAGAAGGAGGAGGAGGAGGAGGAGGAGGAGATGAAGAAGGAGAAGAAGAAGAAGAAGAAGAAAAAGAAGGAGAAGGAGGAGGAGGAGGAGAAGGAGTAGGAGGAAGAGGAGGAGGAATATTAGGAAGAGGGGGAGAAAAGAGGATTAAAGCAAGAGGAAGAAGAAACAGGAGCAGCAGGCTAAAACAGGCTAAGCATGAGGAAGATAAAGGAGGAATAGAAAGGAAAGGAAGACAAAAAGGAGGAGGAGAAGGCAGCGGAGGAAGAGGAAGAACGAAGCTAAAGGGATGCGGCGAGTGTAGAAGTAAGAGGAAAGATAGGATAAAGAGCGGGAGGAGGGAGAAAAGGAATGAAGCAAGAGGGGAAGTGAACGCGATATGGAAGAAGAAGAAGCAAGAAAAATGCCATCTGGCGAGGAAAACTCCCTTGCTTCGAGGTCTTTGAGAGTGACTCGTTGATGCAAATAAGGAGGGTGGATGGCGGAGGAGAGGGGCGAGGGGGGAGGAGAGAAAAAGGAAGGAAGGAGGAGAAAGTAGGAGATAAGGGGAGAAGGAAGACAAGGGAAGAAGGAAATGAAGGATAAATACAAAGGAATGAAGAAAGTAAGGAAGGAAGAGAAAGGAGAAAGGGAGTAAGAATGAAAGGAAGAGGAGAAAGGAAGGAAAGAAAAAATGAAAATATGGATAAAAAATACAAAGGACGCAAGAAAAAAGGAAGGAAGAGACAGTAGGAGGGAAGGAAGAGAAAGGAGGAGGGAAGGAAGAGAAAGGAGGAGGGAAGGGAAGAAGGAAATGAAGGATAAATACAAAAAAGGAAGAAAATAAGGAATAAAAGAAAAAAAAGAGAATAAGATGGAAGGAAGGAATGGGAGGAATAAAGAAAAGGAAAAGAGGAAGGAGAATAAAGTAGAAAACAAAAGGAAGTACAGAAAGTAAAGGGAAAAAAAAAGACATAAATGAGGAAAAAGCGGAAGAAAAATACCAAAGTCGAGGAAAAAACGCAAATGAAATGTGTGTGAGTGTGTGTGTGTATGTGTGTGTTTAGTACAAATACACACATATATACACATATAGATAGATAGTTAAACAAACAAACAAATAACTAAACCATGAACGAGGCAGACCAACGCATAAATGAAAGAAAGAGTATGCGACCATTCTTTATACTGTAACGCCTCTTCAGAGATGGAAGGGATAACGAAAAAATATGCGAAGAAACCGCAGCGACCTACTTGAAGTCCCCGGATGGCTGGATAATGCACAAGCAGCCAGTGGAGGGAGAGACAAGGGGGGGGGGGAAGGGGGAGGAGGGAATTAGGGAAGGTGGGAGGGAGGAAGGGAGGGAGGGAGAGAAAGAGAGGGGGAAGGGGAGAGAGAGAGACGAGTGGGAGGAAGAAAAAGGGGAAGGAGGGGAGTAGGGAGGGAGGGAGAAAAATGGAGAGGGAAAGAGGGAGAGAGAGACGAGTGGGAGGAAGAAAAGGGGAAGGAGGGGAGTAGGGAGGGAGGGAAAAAAAGAGAGGGAGAAGGAGGGAGGAAGGGAGGGAGGAAGAGAAAGAGATAGGGAAGGAGGGAGAGAGAGATGAGTGGGAGGAAGAAAAAGGGGAAGGAGAGGAGTAGGGAGGGAGGAAGAAAAAGGGGAAGGAGGGGCGTAGGGAGGGAGGGAAAAAAGAGAGGGGAAAGGAGGGGGAGAGAGAGAGAGGGAGAAAAAGAGATAGGGAAGGAGGGAGAGAGAGACGAGTGGGAGGAAAAAAAAGGGGAAGGAGAGGAGTAGGGAGGGAGGAAGAAAAAGGGGAAGGAGGGGAGTAGGGAGGGAGGGAGAAAAAGATAGGAGGGAAGAAGGAGGGCGAGAGAGAGAGAGAGAGAGAGAGAGAGAGAGAGAGAGAGAGAGAGAGAGAGAGAGAGAGAGAGAGAGAGAGAGAGAGAGAGAGAGAGAGTGTGTGAGTGAGTGAGTGAGTGAGTGAGTGAGTGAGTGAGTGAGTGAGTGAGAGAGAGAGAGAGAGAGAGAGAGAGAGAGAGAGAGAGAGAGAGAGAGAGAGAGAGAGAGAGAGAGAGAGAGAGAGAGAGAGAGAGAGAGAGAGAGAGAGAGAGAGAGAGGGGGAGAGTAAAGTGAGAAAGAGAGA
>NC_061827.1:11549750-11557250 GCF_019202785.1 Penaeus chinensis | reverse complement strand
TCTTGATATAAAGATATATGAATGTGCAAAAAAATAATCAGTGGCTTACTTCAGAAATAATTTGTATATATCAGATGTTATATAGTAAAAATTTTGGCTAATTAAAGCTGTAGCTCACACCTTCAATCTGAGCTTGAGCTTAAGATTCATGGGTAAAAAAAAGATGGATTATTAAGCTGGATATGTTCATACTATTAAACATTAAACTTTTGATTTAAGATTAATATGATTTTCTCCATTTTAATTTCAGGTACTCTCAAGTTTGTCCCACATTTACATAACCCAGTTTAGATACTCCTCAGAAGCTAATGGGAAATTATATATAGCGATGGACTATTGTGGCGGAGGAGACCTGCACACTTTGATAACCAAGCGCAATGGAGTTCTTTTCCCAGAGGATAGAATACTTGACTGGTTTGTGCAACTTTGTTTAGCCGTTAAGTACATCCATGACAGAAGAATACTTCACCGTGACATAAAGTCACAGAACATATTTTTAACAGATGAAGGTAGAGTGAGGCTTGGAGATTTTGGGATTGCAAAAGTCATGAATAGTACATCTGACCTGGCAAGGACATGCATTGGTACTCCATATTACCTTTCACCTGAAATGTGTGAAAACAAGCCCTACAATAATAAAAGTGATATCTGGGCTCTTGGATGTGTATTGTATGAAATGACAACATTGAAACATGCTTTTGAAGCCAGTAACATGAAGGCACTTATCCTAAAGATTATAAAGGGTGTCTACCATCCAATCCCTCCCAGATACAGCCGTGATTTACGTATGCTTCATACACAGATTTTCCAGAGAGAACCACAGGCCAGACCTTCCATTTCAGTTATTCTTCGTAAACATTTTATCCTCAAGAGAGTGCCTCGTTTCATCTCAGGATGTGAAGAAGAGGATTTGATGGCTTCTCTGATGAAACGGAAAATCTCATTGCCTGCTTCAGTACGCAGAGTTCCAGTTGTCAAGCGCCCCAAGGATGTTACCGATCCATCGGCAAAGTATGGAAGTAGCATGTGTGTGAATAAGAAAGCACCAAATTTTTCCCCAGGAAAGGCAGGAGGAAAAAATACCCCAGGAGTCTCAGGAGCAGTTAGAAAATATCCTGCCTCTTCCAATATGAGGGTAGACAACTTGAAAAGAGGGCATAGAATGAAGTGCCCCAGTGAAGACAGCAAGCAGTCTCCTGAACAGAAAAATGTCCAGAAGAGATCCAAGTCAGTTCCCAGAGTCTTCAAGCAAAGCATACAGAAATCAAGTGTTCAGTGTTCTAAGAAAAAGAAACAACCTTCACCTTTAAAGCTAAAGCTGATGTTAGACAGTGCTGGATTTAAGAATAATGTAGAAAAGATGAGTACTCTAAAGTCAGGAGAAAGGCCTAATGAAAGTTCAAGGCAGAGTTTGCAGAATTCTTTTGAAATGTCTGCAGCTTCTGATCCACAACCACAGAGTGAAGATAGAAAATTAGATATTGTGTCCTCAAATGCTGCATTGTCAGGTGATAATACAGACTCAGATAGTGTAGAAGGAGCAGCTGCTAGTAGAGTTGATGAAGTGCTAAGGAAAATAAGGCAAGGCAAAATCTTGACTGAGAAAGAGGTGAAACAAAAATTTAGTGTTCGGAGTGACAACAGCCACCAGACCTCTGAAGAAAGTTGCAAAGATAATGATGCATATAAAAAAGCAGGTGAAGAGAAACAAGAAAAAACTCAGAAGGAGGTGAAAGAACTAACTAATAAAACCCTCAAGCAACAGAGTGAGCATGGCAGTGATGAGGACGAGGAAGAGTTCGCATTTGATGTGCCAGCAGAGGAAGTGAGACGCCTTGTGCAGGAAAAAATGCAGAAATTGGTGCAGGCAAGAGCACAGAAAATGAATAAAATGATTCGAGAGCGTCGCCAGTGGGCATATCAAAGGGAAAAATTGATATCGTCTTTAAAAAGTGAAAATGAAGACCATGAATCATTATCACTTGCTGATGGTTATAGACCATCAAGTGGAAGTGACTTTGACTTGAATGAAAAGCTAAAAACCTTTCAAGAGGACCATGATGAAACTAAGAAGAATCAGTCGGATGCAAATACATTTAGTAATGAGTACAAAGGAGAAAAGGAAGAAGAAGCACCAGAAAAACATGCATTAGAAACAGATACTCAAGATGAGAAATCTAAAGAAGAACTAATAAACACAGTTGTTAAAAGAAAAGTAGAACCAGACGGTGATAAAGAAAAGGAGATCTCTCTTGATGACATTGAAGTTACAGTCATGAATGAAAAGACTGATGATGTTGCTTCTACTGCTAAGGAAGAAACAATAGAGAATAAACCAGCAATAGGAGTAGAAAAGGAAAATACAGTGCCCAATATGAAACTGCAGCCTGAAGAAATAAAAAAGACCATGCCAGATGATGAATTTCAAGGTGTTAAAAAAGTTACAGATTCTCAGCAACTAGGTCTCACATCACCCAAATCAGGTCATGGAACACCAAACAGACGTGCAAGATGGGGCAGCATCAGGACTGCTGGACTTGAAAATACTCCTTTGGAATCAACTGGCTCAGAAATGGAAAGCACTTCCTCACAGGACATGGTTGTGGTGTTTTCAAAAGTCTCAGAACGTAAACAGTGGGAAAAGGGCTGCAAAGATATAGTCAATGTGCTTGCAGAAGCTCAGATTATTGACAGTCCCATTTGTCAGAAAGTAAAGAAGAATGTGGCAGTGGTATCAAGTACAAAGGAAAGTCCTAATGTTAAAGAAAAAATTAACTTTGATGACAGTGCACAAAATGAATCCCAAAAGCCAAATGTAATGGGTTCTACATATACTGTGTGTTTGGATGCTGCACTAAGTATAGCTGGAGATACACCAGAAAAAACAGTGACTGGGTTAAATGAGATTCCACAGTTTATGAAAGAGGAGACTGCAGCAAATGTGAATAACAATTTAAACAGTACATTTACAGTAGAAAAGGATGAAAGAAAGGTTACAAATGATCTGGATGCAACTCTCACTAAAAATATTACTCTGACACCTCAGGCTGTTGAAACAAACAAGGAGAACTTAAGTGGCACTTATGTTTTAGAAAGTACTCCTGTTTCAAAGCCAGTTATTAATCATCATAGTGAAATTAACAAGAACTTAGATTGCAAACTAGCTGTTGGAGATAAAGGATTAAATAAAGATGGTACATATGAACTAGAGAAGTTACAACCACTGCCTGTGTCACAGAGTGAAAAATATGAAGTGACAGTGCCAGTTGATACAGAAGTAAATGCCAAACCTTCCATAGTGCTGTCAAAAGGAGGCACTGGGAAGAAGATGAGGGGTGGACTCTTAGGAATGCTGCGCTCTCACATGTCACCCAAGCCAAGGAAGAAGTTGTCATCTCGCACCTCAAGTGATTCAAACATTTCTGAAAGTAGCAGCCAAGGAGATCTAGAGAGGAAAACAGTTCCTGCTAATACCAAAGGTAGTGTAGATGATAATTCAAGTAAAACTATGAAATTGAAGACTGGCATTGTGGGAATTTTGCGAAGGCTTTCCTCTAAGCGTGAAGACCTCAAAGCTCCAAGTAAAGTTGCCTTAGGTAGTACAATTGTAATGAGCTCAAAACTTGAGAAGGCAGAAATCAAGGATATTGGGGAACAGCAGGAATTGAAGGAAGATAAGCCTGGGACTGTAATGGACCTAAGCAAAGAACAAACACAAAGAGAAGAATCCATAGCAGCAACTACAACTACAGATAATGCAAAGGAGTTGAGTGAGGGAGATCATGATAAAGATACCAAAGAAAATGCTGATGATGATGAGCAGTTATTAACCCCCAAGAATGTAACCCTTGATAGTGATGAGAGCTTTTTCACCACATTTGCTGGTAGTCCAGAGAGAGAAATGTTTAGCACTCCAAGGCATGACTCAGTTGAAAGGACACAGAACAAGTACATGAAGGCTCTGTGTCTGAAGGATATAAAAACTGACTTTGATGTGAAGGAGTTAACAAAAGATGTTGAACCTTTTTTTTGTACTGCCTTAGAAACAAAGGATAAAGTTAATGCTGGGATGAAACTTCTTGAGAGCACAAGTGATTTTCTTCCTATTGCAAATCCCAGCGACATATCTTTTGACAGTGGGGTAGATTCACAGAAGATGAGCTCTACTTGTCAAACAGTCAATAACATTGGCAATGACTCATCTTCTTTTAACTTAAATGATTCCTGTGAATTTAGTCAGTGCTCTGGTCTCTCAGAAACTTCCAAAGAAAGAAAAAATATCTCAAAGGACATTGATAATCATGAACTTCAAGGGCAGAGGACTTGTGAAATGGTAGCAGAGAGCAAAGGAGAGGAGGAGGATGCAAAAAATAATGAAAATGATAAGCCAGTTACATGTGACACTTATGAGGAGTCTCAGCAGAGTGCAGCTTGTATAGCTCATTCCTTAGTAAATGATATCATTGAAATTGCGAGACAAAGGCTTGCACAAACAAAAGATACAGGGACACTCATTACAGAAGATAGTATTATTTCTCATTCAGTAAGTGATACAGATGAAGGTGCTATGATGGCCTCCATTAAGAATAAAGTTCATGAAATATTAATGAAGGAAAGTCCAAACCACACAAGTAATGGGAATGAGAAAGAGTCAAAGGAAGGGGAGACTCAGCTACTGCCAGCTTACACAGCCATCAAGAAAAATGAAGAGAAAGAACAAAAGGCTATTAATACAAATGTTGTTATCTCACACGCAATGATTCAAGAAGTGGAGTCAACAATATTGGAAGTTTTACCACCCAAGAAGAAAGAGAAAGAAGTTACTATATGTGAAAAGGAAGACAAACAGCCAATTACTCATTCTGTTAGGAAAAGGCCATCAACACTGCCAAACATCCGAAGTATCCCAGATATCTCAGACATTCCCCTTTTTTCGTCCTTCAATTTTGCAAAAGATGTTCGTGAGGAAAGAAGGCCAAGCTTTAAAAGTTCGAGAAGAACAAGCAAAGAAGTCTGCAAGTGTAGGTGTCGGGGGGAGGATTTCCAAGCCAGGAGTGAGTTAAACAGACTAGCCCGTCAGTGCTCTCACCAGAATGAGGAAGCCGTAGAATGCAACACTTCAGATGAAGAAATGGAGGATATGGCCAACCTGCGCGAATCCATGGAGCTCATCCTTTCTGCAGGAGAAGAGAGTAAAGAGCTGGGCAATCCATTAGCCGCATTGTCTGTAGCTCATTCAGAAGTTTGGCATTTAGGTATGACTTGATGTAATTTGATAAAAGTGAAATACTCAGTTAAATAAGACAATGAATATTGATGTCATCTTGACAGTATGAGTTGATTTGAGGCAAAATCTTTGATAATTTTTAATTTTATATCTTTTTCTCATAGTAATTATAGCATGATGTCTTTTTTTACATTTCTACTAATTTTTAAAACATTTTAGCTTGCCTTCTAACACTGATGTTTGGTTTTTCATGTCAGTTATTATTTCTACAGATTCTGATGGTGCTGTCGTATCTGGTGGAGGCGGTGTTTATGGATGGATTGAGGAGAAACGAGCTAGACTGGAGGACTTGCTGGGAATGGAACTTTTCATGAAAGGTTTGTAGTGTAAATAGCTGTTACTGACATGGCTCCATATTTAATTGAGAGGCGAAAATGTTTGCTTTACGAATATCCAGTCCATGGTAATAATGTATGTAAGTGCATTTGGTAATCAGACCCCGCCTCCAAAGTAAGGAGATGATGAATTATACTTTTATCCTTACCAATAGCATACCACCATCTAGACTCGGCCCAAGAACACGAGGGATGTGTCGTAGGTGAGTCTGTGAGCCAAGTAGAAGAGATGCTGGGACCACAATACGCTCACTTGGCCCACGACGTCCTACAGCTTGTGATTGCAGATGCCGTCTATCATAACTGATGAAAGAACTTTGGACTGTCCGTGCATGTGCTGTGAGACCTTATGTCAGTTATTTATATTTATTAGTAGTAAGAGCCAGATGGTATTTCCATAGCACAATCATATGCCTGTATTCTTGCTTTTAAAAGGCAGGAGAAGGCAGTTTGCTAGTTTAAAGATTAAAGGATTACAAGGCTACTAATTTTATGTATGAAATATGTACAATAAGTGATATTATTATATTGATTATGATAATGACATGGTAATGATATACAGTACAGTGTTATTCTCATTATTTTTTTAATGCACAGTGAAGAAAATATGACTTCTTACAGGTGCCAGAAAAATGTATAAAAAAACAAACAAACTGAAGAATGTGTTGTTTTACATTTTTGATAATGCTATAGTCAGAGACATGATCTCAGGAATACAGATTGACTTTGTCTTTTTATTTGGAAAATGTTTAGTTTCTCTGTCATCCATGCATAAACTTTAACTACATGTATATTATGTTTTGCATATAACTCGGGTTAAATGTTGCTATTTTGCATAGCTTAAATTGATATTTACTCCTTGTTTAATGATTTTTGAAATGTAGATTACAAGTTTTACATAATTTTTCACAAGGATACATTGTCTATTTTCTCAGTAGAAATACAGATTAATTTTTAATTATATTTATGAAGTATAGTATTTCTTTTTTGTTTCTTTTATACATTTTTCTTTCCTTTTCCATTCATCATTTTTTTTTGTTCACCTTTTCCTTTTATCATTTTTTGTTCATCAGTGCATGCCTTATGGTTCAATATACTACATGGTTCTGTCTAGTCAGTAGTAGATATTATCATATATATCAGAGTTCTGTGTTGTAGTAAGCTTTTGGTTCTCATTTCTTGAATCTCCAGCTTATTTTATTTCTTTTTATAGTTTTGGAAGAATGTGTCGAAAGTTTATTATTGCTTATGATGATAATTTATGTGTTCATTTGAAGACTTTTCATGTGATGTATTTTTGTAAGGTTTATTCTATTATTTCAGTGTATTTAAGCACACCATTTGCTAAACAGAGCTTACTGTGAGCTTGTCTGTTATAGTTGAAAGATAGTGATTATTATACATTACATCTTGTTAACTGTGCGAATGTTGGATGTATATTACCCCCAAAAAATGGTACATGGGATCAGGTTAAGCTTGAGCAGACGGTGTTGGCTTGCATCAAAGCTTCCATATTCACTGGGTAATGCCATAGTGCTGTTAATGCTGCTATAACATAAGGAAAGCACAAGGGCCAAAGACAATAATCTCTAGTCATAAAGGCAGCTTCATTGGAAGTTGTGTGTCATGTGATTTTAAATCATTAACTTTGAATTTAATTTTGTAGCTTTCATATATTCCAGTATCTTTTAGACATGCATGTACTCTTTTAAGAATCAGTATCATCAGTTTGCATTTTCATTGTAGTATTTAGTATATCATTTGTAACAAACATAATGAAAGGACTTTCAATATGGGACAATATGAAGAATGGGAGTATATTGTGAATTACTTTATATTGGCTTTATTCTTCTCTCCTTCTCTCTTTTCTTGATCTTT